>NC_091769.1:22505000-22605027 GCF_029378745.1 Bos indicus | reverse complement strand
TAGAGATAATAATACCATATTTCTTTGTCAGTTCTTACCTTTCCAGTTGGAGACAGGAGGCCAAGTGAGTAAGGGAAATTTTCACACAGGCTGCTTGAGTCAGAGGACACCTGCTGCAATGGTTCAAACCACACTTCTAACTGTCTACTACCATCCAAAGCCTAGCATCTTTGTACAAATGTTGGACAGGGTGTAAAAGACAAAGTAAGACTTTAAACCTAATTCATTATAAACTGTGTTAGCACAAGCAGCCTTGTTAGCCTTGTGTTAACCACAAGCGGCTCCCAGGCTAGAAACCTAGGGCTCGTGCAGTTCACAGTGAAGCCTGCACCAGCCTCACTGTGGCTGAATAACTGCACCAGTCATTATAAGAGAACTTATTTCTACATAAACAAAATGTTTGTCAAGTCTTAGCTCCAAACTTTGTAGCTAGTGTGAAACAACTGAGGACTCTTCTCAATTCCAGCTCAGCATCCCTGGCTCTTCCTCCTCTCTTGAACTGGAGGCACCAGCTTTATGGTTCACTGCCCCCTAAATCCTCTTCCTTAGTTGTCCCAGACCCACTGACAGAGGCCCCCCACTCCCTGGAATGCACTGTGTATGTCTCCAACTCATCTTTTACATGGATAAATAAGAAAAAGCAACCTTCAGCTCTTCACTCTAGAGTAGACCAGTCAGTGGAAGATTGAACTGATTGTGCCAAGCATTCAGAAATCTCCATTGACCTCTCATGGGAAACAACTTTTGGTCTCAAAGAAAGAAGATAAGTTAAAGCTATAATCTTCATAATTAATTTTGTCTGATGATTGTTTTAAAATAGTTAAAAAGTGTGGAATCTAAACTATGGCACAAATGAACTTATCTATGAAACAGAAACAGACTCACAGACCTAGAAAACACACTTGTGGTTGCCAAGCGGGGTGGGGGAAAGATGGATTAGGATTAGCAGATGGATAAACAAAAAGGTCCTACTGTATAGCACAGGGAACTATGTTCAATATCCTGTGGTAAACCATAACAGGAAGGAATACAGAAAGGAATGTGTATATGTATAACTGAATCACATCACTTTGCTACATACCAGAAATTAACACATTATAAATCAACTATACTCCAATAAAAAAGTTATATATTGAATTGTCTTTAAGAGATGAATACCTTCTCATTTTTAAAAAGTTGGAACATTATTGGAACATTACAGGTAAGGCATAAGTCCTTCCTGCTCACATCTTCATCTGGTCTCTTTTCCTAGAGGTAAATGCTGCTTTAGGTTTATATGGTAATATATATTACAGCCCTTTATCATAATTAATATGGACATATATGTATACATGTACTCATGGAAAATATGTACTGTTATTTTGTGGCATTTTTACATAAATTTTAACAGACATGTTTTACTCAGCAACTTCCCTTTATTTTACTCACAAAATAGTCTTGAAGACAACCCATGTTAATAGATAGAGATCATTTCATTTCCTTTTAATTCATGCAAAGTAATTCATTGTATCAATGTTAATACATATGTTTTACTCAGCAACTTCCCTTTATTTTACTCACAAAATGGATTTGAAAACTAGCCATGTTGATAGATAGAGATCATTTCATTCCCTTTTAATTCATACAAAGTAATTCATTGTCTCAATTGTCTTCATCTTATTTAATACTACCAGTAATAGTAATAATACAATTTCTCTATGAGGTAGTGAACCAAGGCTTAGAAGATTAACTGACCAACATCACATGACTAGTAAGTGGCAGAATGGAACACAAATCAAATCTTCTGACTTTATTTAGAAGGTACTTCTGAATCTAGTCTAGCTTTTTCTTGTTTCTCATTGTCACCATGCTCAGTGACCAGGAAGAAGACTTTCTTCACAGAAACCCCTTTCTCCAGAGCCAACAAAGGTCTGTCTAGTCAAAGCTATGGTTTTTCCAGTAGTCATGTATGGATGTGAGAGTTGGGCTATAAAGACAGCTGAGCGCCGAAGAATCGATGCTTTTGAACTGTGGTGTTGGGAGAAGACTCTTGAGAGTCCCTTGGACTGCAAGGAGATCCAACCAGTCCATCCTAAAGGAAATCAGTCCTGAATATTTATTGTAAGGACTGATGTTGAAGCTGAAACTCCAATACCTTGGCCACCTGATTTGAAGAACGGACTCATTGGAAAAGACCCTGATACTGGGAAAGATTGAAGGAGGGAGGAGAAGGGAATGACAGAGGATGAGATGGTTGGATGGCATCACTGATTCAATGGACATAAGTTTGAGTAAACTCCGGGAGTTGGTGATGGACAGGGAGGCCTGGCGTGCTGTGGTTCATGGGGTCACAAAGAGTTGGACACGACTGAGTGACTGAACTGAAATGAACTGAATCTGAATATATGGCTTATATAAATCGCTGTTCATTTGGCATGACTCGTATGGTTCTTGGGCAGGATAGCAAAACCCCTCTCCTCCATATTTGTAAACTTTCCTATAATGCAACTCTGGTTGATGCTGCCAAGTTTTTCCTTCATTCCTTTCTCTCCAATCAAAGAAAACTATGTCTCTTCAAAATGCTCAATAACAGGGAATCAAGCCTGATGTTGAAGTCTAATAGGAAACATAAAAAGGATTAAACTCAGATAACTGTGGGGAATAGTGACATGATGGAGTGTCGACATATTGTATTGGTTGTCATGTTTCCACCTGTGGCTGCAGCATCGCGCACAACTCCAGTGCTCTGCATGAGGCTGGCCATGCACACAGAGCAGAGTGGAGCCTTGGGCTTGTCAGAACACACCAGATTTTACTCGGGGAGGTCAGAGGACTGCCCACATGTGCTGCCCAAGACTGCCATGGGCAGTTGTAATTCCATCTTCCTCAGCAAGGACTGAGTCACCTGGAGGTGGAAGCTTTTCTGAAAGATGCTTGCAGTGAAGGAGAGGGAAAGAGTAAAAGAGATCAGGCTGCAATTTCTTCTGCAGTCTTCTTCAGACACTGGGGCTTGTAGAGGTTCTAAACAGGTTGTCCAGAACTATTGCACTGTGAGTCACAGATCCAGCCTGGCCTGTTCTCTGTTGCTACTTTTTCTGCTGGTTTCAGCAGCACTCAAAGAATCATTCTATCCTAACCTGGCATCTTTACAGAAGGGGGATCTTGGCTCTGAACTGCAAATAGTTTACAAGTAATCCAGTTATTTTCTTTCTTGGTTTAGGTGGCATCCCAGTGGGGAGATATGATATTTTTCAAGTGATTGTTCGAAGTTCAGCAGCTTCTAGGAACAGACAATTTTCTGAGAACTTGCAGAAAGCAGCCAACACTGTCATTCTCACCATCTGAGCTGTGAAGCCAGGAGACTAGAAGGAGTGTGTCTGTGCACTCAGGATGCTCACAGTAAGAGGAACAATGAAAACTGTAAGACCAAAACCTCAGAGCTTGTACCCCAGACTCACCTGCTGCAGGAGCTGATGAGGACCCTCAGACCCTAAACGGAAAAGCATAACTGAAGAATGGAAAGGAAACAGATGATTGTGTTACAGGAAAAACCATCGCAAACTGCATTCACTGAAGGTTTTCAACTCACAGTCCTGAAATTGACTCTCACCTTTAAATCTTAACAAATTAAAGAAAAAAAAAATCTGGCATTTTCTTTTAATGTAATTATGTTTCTATTTTCTTTAAACTTTTAGTAAAAGTTGCAGGGAGAAATATCAATAACCTCAGATATGCAGATGACACCACCCTTATGGCAGAAAGTGAAGAAGAACTAAAGAGCCTCTTGATGAAAGTGAAAGAGGAGAGTCAAAAAGTTGGCTTAAAACTCAACATTCAAAAGACTAAGATCATGGCATCTGGTCCCATCATTTCATGGCAAATAAATAGGGAAACAGTGGAAACTGTTTATTTGGGGGGGGGGGGGCTCCAAAATCACTGCAGATGGTGATTGCAACCATGAAATTAAAAGATGCTTACTCCTTGGAAGGAAATTTATGACCAACCTAGACAGCATATTAAAAACCAGAGACATTACTTTGTCAACAAAGGTCCGTCTAGTCAAGGCTATGGTTTTTCCAGTAGTCATGTGTGGATGTGAGAGTTGAACTATAAAGAAAACTGAATACAGAAGAATTGATGCTTTTAAACTATGGTGTTGAAGAAGACTCTTGAGAGTCCCTTGGACTGCAAGAGATCCAACCAGTCCATCCTAAAGGAAATCAGTCCTGGGTGTTCATTGGAAGGACTGATATCAAAGCTGAAATGCAAATATTTTGGCCACCTGATGCGAAGAGCTGACTCATTTGAAAAGACCCTGATGTTGGGAAAGATTGAAGGCAGGGGGAGAAGGGGACGACACAGGGTGAGATGGTTAGATGGCATCACCAACTCAATGGACATGAGTTTGGGTAAACTCCAGGAGTTGGTGATGGACAGGGAAGCCTGGCGTGCTGTAATCCATGGGATTCACAAAGAGTCAGACACGACTGAGCAACTGAACTGAATATTGATGTGTGTATATATATATATATATATATATGCTGCTAAGTCACTTCAGTCGTGTCTGACTCTGTGTGACCTCATAGACGGCAGCCCACCAGGCTCCCCCATCCCTGGGATTCTCCAGGCAAGAACACTGGAGTGGGTTGCCATTTCCTTCTCCAATGCATGAAAGTGAAAAGTGAAAGTAAAGTCGCTCAGTCATGTCTGACCCTCAGCGACCCCATGGACCGCAGCCTTCCAAGGTCCTTTGTACACAGGATTCTATATAACAGAGTAGTAAATCACAACCCACTCCAGTATTCTTGCCTGGAAAATCCCACAGACAGAGAAACCTGGTGGACTGCAGTCCATAGGGCTGAGCATATATATATATATAAATGTTTTATTTTTCATATAGTACAGTTATGTGCATTCCTACATTTCAGTATATATTATTCTAATTTATTTTTTTTCTTAATGATAATAACCTTTAGTGAATTATCTTAACATAAAAATAATGCATTTCCATTATAGAAAATATGGCCACTCAGGTAAAGACATAAAAAAGAAATAAAATTAGGAGGGAGAACAAGATGGCAGAGGAGTAGGTGGATGTGGAGTACATCTCTCTCCATGGATAACATCAGGAATACACCTTCAGATACAGAAGTACATGCAGAACAGCAAATGAGAGTGGACAGGAATATCTGATCAGCAGAAAAGAATATATAGACCTATAGACCTACACAAAACTCAGTAGGAGAAGGAACTAGGGGGAAAATAGGAGTGTTAGTAGGACTGGACCTGCTCTCAGCAAGTGAGGGAACTGAAGCAGGGGTCCAATCCCCACACTGGGGCAATTGTCTGAGTCAGAGAAGAAACATTTAAGGCTGAGAGTGAAAACAGCTGATCTGTGGCAGCTTAAATGGAATGAAAATCAGAGGGTCCTTGCCACAGCCATACAGACCCCAGATGGCACAGTGGCTGGGAGCTGGAGTTTAGGGATTGTGGAGCAATCCCCGGGTGAGGGCTGCTGTTGACTGCAGAGAGACAGATCAGGGGATGTGAGGGAGGAGTTTGTAGTGTGAAACGCCTGTGCAGAAAAGCCGGGCAGCCATGGAAGCAAGGCGATACTGCTGAGTCACACGTAGGGGGTGGAGCCATCACTATAGCCTCTCTTCCCCTACACGCCAGCATTGGCAGCTGAACAATAGGGAGGCTGGCCCATCAAATACCTGACCATAGAACTACAGAGTAGGACCCCACCCAGGGTGCCCCATTAAGTGCCTTATGCACCCCTCTACAGAGTAGGACCCCAACTGGTGGGAGGGGGGACGGGGCTCCTCTATGTGCCTGATGCACCTGAGAAACAGAGAAGGACCCCAGGCAAGGAAGCCCTCTAAGTGCCTGAATGGGCAGAGCCTTGGAGAAAGACTGGCCAAAGAAGCCTTCTGATCACAGCTACAAGAGGCTCAAAAAGACTCCGATAGGGCCATAACTCCTGCGGTGGAGGCAGTCCGTGTCCCTGCACACTTGGTGCCATCAGGGTCCCCACAAGCCAAGCAGCTGTGCCACCTTCATGCTCAACTCTTACTGGGGCAGAGCTGCCACAGGCAAGAAAAAGTCTTGCACCTATGCACACAGGGTAGCTTCAGTAGTGTCCAACTCTGCAACCCTGTAGACTGTGGCCTGCCAGGTTTCTCTGTCGATGGGGGCGGGAGGGGGGGGGCAGTGAGAAATTTTTTTAAGAGATTATAGTTGAAAATTTCCCCAACATGGAAAATCAAAGTCAATCAAGTCCAAGAGGCACAAAGAGTCCCATACAGGATAAACCCAAGGAGAAACATACCAAGACATATACTAATCAAACTAACAAAGACCAAACACAAATAAAGAATATTAAGAGCAGCAAGGGAGAAGCAACAAGTAACATACAAGGGAAACCCCATACACCTAACAGCTGATCTTTCAGCAGAAACTCTGCCAGCCAGAAGGGAATGGCAGGATATATTTAAAGTACTGAAAGGGAAAAACCTACAACCAAGATTACTGTACCCAGAAATGATCTCATTCAAAATTGATGGAGAAATAAAAAGCTTTTCAGACAAGCAAAAGTTAAGAGAATCCAGTAACACCAAACCAGCTTTACAACAAATGTCAAATGGACTTATATAGTCAAGAAATACAAGAGAAGAAAAAAGATCTACAAAATCAACCCCAAGCAGTTAAGAAAATGGCAATAGGAACATATATATCAATAATTCCTTTAAATGTGAATGGACTAAATGCTCCAACCAAAAGACACAGACTGGCTGAGTGGATATAAAAATAAGACCCATACATACGCTATCTACAAGAAACCCACCTCAGAACAAGACACATATAGACTTCCCATTCATGCAAATGGGAAGCAAAAGAAAGCTGGAGTAGCAATCCTCATATCAGACAAAATAGACCTCAAAATAAAGAAGGTTACAAAAAATAAGGAAGGACACTACATAATGATCAAGGGAACAATCCAAGAGGAAGACATAACAATTGTAAATACCTATGCATCCAGCATAGGAGTACCTCAATACATAAGACAAACACTAACAGACATAAAAGGAGAAATTGACGGTAACACAATAATAGTAGGAGACTTTAACACCCCACTCACACCAATGGACAAATCATCAAAACAGAAAATTAATAAGGAAACACAAGTCTTAAATGATACATTAGATGAGATGGATCTCATTGATATCTTCAAGACATTCCATCCAAATGCAGAATACACCTTCTTCTCAAGTGCACATGGAACATTCTCCAGGGTAGACCACAAATCAAACCTCAGTAAATTTAAGAAAATTGAAATTGTATCAAGCATCTTCTACGACCACAATGCTATGAGACTAGAGACCAATTACAAGAAAAACAAACTATAAGAAAAAAACACATGGATTAAAGATTAAACAACACATTTCTAAATAACCAACAGGTTACTGAAGAAATAAAAAGGGAAATCAAAAAATTTCTAGAAACAAATGGCAATGAAAAATGACAACTCAAAACCTATGGGATGCAGCAAAATCAGTCCTAAGAGGGAAGTTTATAGCAATACAACCCTACCTCAAGAAACATTGAATAGACAACCTAACTTTACACCTAAAACAACTGGAAAAAGAAGAAGAAAAAAAAACATCAAAATTAGTAGAAGGAAAGAAATCATAAAGGTTCAAGCAGAAATAAATGAAAAATAAATGAAAGAAACAATAGTAAAGATTAATAAAACTAAAAGCGTTTTTTTTTTTTTTAAGGAGATAAACAAAATTGACAAGCCTTTAGCCAGACTTAAAGAGAAAAAAACAGGGAAGAATCAACAAAATTAGAAATGAAAAAGGAGAGGTAACAACACACAGTGCAGAAATACAAAGTATTATAAGAGACCATTATGAACAAATATATGGCAATAAAATGGATAACTTGGAAGAAATGGACAGATTCTTAGGAAAGTTCAATCTTCCAAGACTGAGCCAGGAAGAAATAGAAATTGTGAACAACCCAATTACAATCACTGAAATTGAAGCAGTGATCAAAAATCTCCCAAAAACCAAAAGCCCAGGACCAGATGGCTTCACAGGAGAATTATCTCAAACATTTAGAGAAGAGCTAATGCCTATCCTTCTAAATCTCTTTCAAAAAATTGCAGAGGAAGGTACACTTCCAAACTCATTCTACGAGGCCACCATCACCAAATACCAAAACCAGACAAAGACAACACAAAAAAAGAAAACTACAGGCCAATAGCCCTGATGACACAGATGCAAAAATCCTCAACAAAATTTTAGCAAACAGAACTCACCAACACATCAAAAAGCTCATACACAATGATCAAGTTGAGTTTATTCCAGGGATGCAAGGATTCTTCAATATATGCAAATCAATCAATGTGATACACCATATTAACAAATTGAAAGATAAGAGCCATATGATAATCTCAATAGATGCAGAAAAAACCTTTGACAAAATTCAGCACCCATTCACAAATTCATTCAAACTTTTTTAAAAATGGGCATAGAAGGAACCTACCTCAACATAGTAAAGGCCATGTATGATAAGCCTACAGCAAACATTATTCTCAATGGTGAAAAACTGAAAGCATTCTCCCTAAGATCAGGAACAGGACAAGGGTGTCTACTTTTGCCACTATTATTCAATATACTTCTGGAAGTCCTCGCTACAGCAATCAGAGAAGAAAAAGAAATAAAAGGAATCCAGAATGGAAAAGAAGAAATAAATTTCTCACTGTTTGCAAATATCATGACACTGTACATAGAAAACCCTAAAAATAGTATCAGAAAATTACTAGAGCTAATCAATGAATTTAGCAAGGTTGCAGGATACAAAATCAATACACAGAAATCTCTTGCATTTCTATATACTAACAATGAAAAATCAGAAAGAGAAATGAAGGACTCAATCCCATTCACCACTGCAACAAAAAGAATTAAATATCTAGGAATAAACATACCTATGAAGACAAAATAACTGTACACAGAAAATTATAAGACACTGATGAAAGAAATCAAAGATGACATAAACAGATGGAGAGTTCCATGTTCCTGGGTAGGAAGAATCAGTATTGTGAAAATGACTATACTACCAAATGCAATCTACAGATTCAATGCAGTCCCTAATGCACTGCAATGAGTTCCAACCAGTCCATCCTAAAGCAGATCAGTCCTGGGTGTTCATTGGAAGGACTGATGCTGAAGTTGAAACTCCAACACTATGGCCACCTGATGCAAAGAGCTGATTCATTGGAAAAGACCCTGATGCTGGGAAAGATTGAGGGCCGGAGGAGAAGGGGATGACTGAGGATAAGATGGTTGGATGACATCACCAACTCAATGGATATGGGTTTGGGTGGACTCCGGGAGACGGTGATGGACAGAGAGGCCTGGCGTGCTGTGGTTCATGGGGTCACAAAGAGTCAAACACGACCGAAAGACTGAACTGAACTGAACTGAACTGATCAAATTACCAATGGCATTTTTCACAGAACAGAATTAAAAAATTCACAATTCGTATGGAAACACAAAAGACCCCAAATAGCCAAAGCAGTCTTGAGAAAGAAGAATGGAGCTGGAGGAATCAACCTTCCTGACTTCAGATTATACTACAAAGCTACAGTCATCAAGTCAGTATTGTACTGACACAAAAACAGAAATACAGACCAATGGAACAAGATAGAAAAGCCAGAAATAAACCCATGCACCTATGGGTACCTTATTTTTGACAAAGAAGGCAAGAATATACAATGGGGCAAAGACAGCCTCTTCAATAAATGGTGCTTGGGAAACTGGATGGCTATGTGCAAAAGAATGAAATTAGAACACTTCCTAACACCATACACAAAGATAAACTCAAAATGGATTGAAGACCTAAATGTAAGACCAGAAACTATAAAACTCATAAAGGAAAACATAGGCAGAACACTCGATGACATAAATCAAAGCAAGATCCTCTATGACCCATCTCCTAGAGTAATGGAAATAAAAACAAAAATAAATGAGTGAGACCTGGTTAAACTTAAAATCTTTTGCACAGGAAAGGAAACTATAAGCAAGGTGAAAAGACAACCCTCAGAATGGGAGAAAATAATAGCAAATGAAATAACTGACAAAGGATTAATTTCTGAAATATACAAGCAGCTTATAGAACTCAATGTCGGAAAAGCAAACAACCCAATCAAAAAGTGGGGAAAAGACCTAAACAGACATTTCTCCAAAGAAGACATACAGATGGCTAACAAACACATGAAAAGATGTGCAACATCACTCATTAGAGAAATGCAAATCAAAACGACAATGAGATATCACCTCACAACAGTCAGTATGGCCAACATCAAAAAGCCTACAAACAATAAATGCTGGAGAGCATGTGGAGAAAAGGGAACACTCTTGGCACTGTTGGTGGTACTGTAGGTTGATACAGCCATTATGAAAGACAGTATGGAGATTCCTTAAAAAACTATCACCATATGACCTAGCAATCCCACTCCTAGACATATACCCGGAGGAAACGAGGGTTGAAAAAGATACACGTATCCCAGTATTCCTGCAGCACTATTTACAATAGCTAGAATATGGAAGCAACCTATATGTCCATCAACAGATGAATGGATAAAGAAGTTGTGGCACATATACACAATGGAATATTACTCAGCCATAAAAAGGAATACATTTGAGTCATTTCTGATAAGATGGATGAACCTAGAACCTATTATACAGAGTGAAGTGAATCAGGAGACAGATAAATATCATATTCTAACACACATATATGGAATCTAGAAAAATGGTACTGAAGAATTTATTTACAGGGCAGCAGTAGAAAAATAGACATAGAGAATACACTTATGGACATAGGGAGAGGGGAGGAGAGGGTGAGATGTCTGGAAAAAGTAACATGGAAACTTACATTAATATGTGTAAAATAGATAGCCAATGGGAATTTGCTGTACAGCTCAAGAAATTCAAACAAGGGCTCTGTATCAACCTAGAAGGGTGGGATGGGGAGATGGGAGGGAAGTTCAAAAGGGAGGGGATACATGTATACCTATGGCTGATTCATGTTGAGGTTTGATAGAAAACAACAAAACTCTGTAAAGCAATTATTCTTCAATTAAAAAAATTAAAAAAGAAAATTAATGTAACTTTTTATATTTTTCACTTATTTGTTTTTGTTAATGTCTCATTGTCCACAGTATAGATGTACCATAATCTATTCAAGCATTTCTTTCATTGATAGATATTCAGTTTTGTCAGTTTAGGACTCAGTTCAGTTGAGTCAGTCTACTAGACTCAGCCGTGTCCAACTTTTTGCGACCCCATGAAGTGCAGCACGCCAGGCCTCCCTGTCCATCACCAACTCCCAGAGTTCACCCAAACTCTTGTCCATCAAGTCAGTGATGCTATCCAGCCATCTCATCCTCCATCGTCCCCTTCCCCTCCTGCCCCCAATCCCTCCCAGCATCAGAGTCTTTTTTTTAATATAAATTTATTTATTTTAATTGGAGGTTAATTACTTTAAATATTGTATTGGTTTTGCCATACATCAACATGAATCCGCCACGGGTGTCAGAGTCTTTTCCAATGAGTCAACTCTTCGCATGAGGTGGCCAAAGTATTGGAGTTTCAGCTTTAGCATCAGTCCTTCCAAAGAACACCCAGGACTGATCTCCTTTAGGATGGACTGGTTGGATCTCCTTGTAGTCCAAGGGACTCTCAAGAGTCTTCTCCAACACCACAGTTCAAAAGCATCAATTCTTCAGCGCTCAGCCTTCTTCACAGTCCAACTCTCACATCCATACATGACCACAGGAAAAACCATAGCCTTGACTAGACGGACCTTTGTTGGCAAAGTAATGTCTCTGCTTTTGAATATGCTATCTAGGTTGATCATAACTTTCCTTCCAAGAAGTAAGCATCTTTTAATTTCATGGCTGCAATCACCATCTGCAGTGATTTTGGAGCCCAGAAAAATAAAGTCTGACGCTGTTTCCACTGTTTCCCCATCTATTTCCCATGAAGTGGTGGGACTGGATGCCATGATCTTCGTTTTCTGAATGTTGAGCTTTAAGCCAACTTTTTCACTCTCCACTTTCACTCTCATCAAGAGGCTTTTTAGTTCCTCTTCACTTTCTGCCATTAGGGTGGTGTCATCTGCATAGCTGAGGTTATTGATATTTCTCCTGGCAATCATGATTCCAGCTTGTGCTTCTTCCAGTCCAGGGTTTCTCATGATGTACTCTACATATAAGTTAAATAAGCAGGGTGACAATATACAGCCTTGACATACCCTTTCCTATTTGTAACAGTCTGTTGTTCCATGTCCAGTTCTAACTGTTGCTTCCTGACCTGCATATAGGTTTCTCAAGAGGCAGGTCAGGTAGTCTGGTATTCCCATCTCTTTCAGAATTTTCCACAGTTTATTGTGATCTACACAGTCAAAGGCTTTGTCATAGTCAATAAAGCAGAAATAGATGTTTTTCTGGAACTCTTTCCTTTTTCCATGATCCATCAGATGTTGGCAATTTGATCTCTGGTTCCTGTGCCTTTTCAAAAACCAGCTTGAACACCTGGAAGTTCCCGGTTCATGTATTGCTGAAGCCTGGCTTGGAGAATTTTGAGCATTACTTTACTAGCGTGTGAGATGAGTGCAATTGTGTGGTAGTTTGAGCAGTCTATCTATCAGATGTAGTCCCTTAAATATATTTCTCACTTCCACTGTATAATCATAAGGTACCGCGGCAGAAGCGCACCAGCTGCGATGGACCATGCAGAAGCATGGCCGAGTGGAGCTACCTCTCGCCCGAGGTCAGGGGCGGAAGCCGAGAGGAGTTACCCGACGTCCAAGGTCACAGGCGGCGGCTGAGAGTGCCAGGCTGCGACAGTACAGGAGTGGCCGAGAGGAGCTACCCCACGTCCGAGGTCAGGGGCAGCAGCCAAGAGAAGCTACCCCACATCCAAGGAGGGGTGGCTGTGTGGGCGCAGGAAGGCCAAGAGGAGCAACTCCACGTTCAAGGTCAGGAGGGGTGGTTGTGAGGAGATACCCCTCGTCCAAGGTAAGGACCAGCATCTGCACTTTGCTGGAGCAGCCGGGAAGAGATACCCCATGTCCAAGGTAAGAGAAACCCAAGTAAGACAGTAGGTGTTGCGAGAGGCATCAGAGGGCAGACACAAAAACCATAATCACAGAAAACTAGTCAATTTAATCACACAGACCACAGCCTTGTCTAACTCAATGAAACTAAGCCATGCTATGTGGGGCCACCCAAGACGGCGGGTCATGGTGGAGAGGTCTGACAGAATGTGGTCCACTGGAGAAGGGGATGGCAAACCACTTCAATATTCTTGCCTTGAGAACCCCATGAACAGTATGAAAAGGCAAAATGATAGGATAATGAAAGAGGAACTCCCAAGGTCATTAGGTGCCCAATATGCTACTGGAGATCAGTGGAGAAATAACTCCAGAAAGAATGAAGGGATGGAGCCAAAGCAAAAACAATACCCAGTTGTGGATGTGACTGATGATAGAAGCAAGGAAGGTCTGATGCTGTAAAGAGCAATATTGCATAGGAACCTGGAATGTTAGATCCATGAATCAATGCAAATTGGAAGTAGTCAACCAGGAGATGGCAAGAGTGAACGTTGACATTCTAGGAATCAGTGAACTAAAATGGACTGGAATGGGTGAATTTAACTCAGATGACCATTATATCTACTACTGTGGGCAGGAATCCCTTAGAAGAAATGGAGTAGCTATCATGGTCAACAAAAGAGTCCAAAATACAGTACTTGGATGCAATCTCAAAAATGACAGAATGATCTCTGTTCATTTCCAAGGCAAACCATTCAATATCACAGTAATCCAAGCCTATGCCCCAACCAGTAATGCTGAAGAGGCTGAAGTTGAATGATTCTATGAAGACCTACAAGACCTTTTAGAACTAACACCCAAAAAAGATGCCCTTTTCATTATAGGGGACTGGAATGCAAAAGTAGGAAGTCAAGAAACACCTGGAGTAACAGGCAAATTTGGCCTTGGAATACAGAATGAAGCAGGACAAAGGCTATAGAGTTTTGCCAAGAGAGTGCACTGGTCATAGCAAACACCCTCTTCCAACAACACAAGAGAAGACTCTACACATGGACATCACCAGATGGTCAAAACCAAAATCAGATTGATTATATTCTTTGCAGCCAAAGATGAAGAAGCTCTATACATTTGGCAAAAACAAGACCGGGAGCTGACTGTGGCTCAGATCACGAAGCCCTTATTGCCAAATTCAGACTTAAATTGAAGAAAGTAGGGAAAACCACTAGACCATTCAGGTATGACCTAAATCAAATCCCTTATGATTATACAGTTTAGGACTGCTGATGTGATAAATAACTATATCCTTATTTACACAGTTTATATCTTTAGGATGGATTTCTAAAAATTAGATTATTGGATCAAAAGCTAGCTCTATGTTTATTTTTAGAAGACATTTTTGGCTTACTTTCAAATCAAGTTGTAGCATTTCACAGTTCCACCAACAATTTGTGTGAATTTTCATTTTCCTTTGTTCTCATGAGTTTGGGAGAATATAAATGGTTTCAATTTTACAAATATGAAAGGCCAAAAATTAACTCACTGATGCTGTAATTTGCATTTCCCTGACTGTCAGTAAGATCAAAAGTTTATGGCCAATTGGATTGCCTTCTCTGTGAATTGCCTTTTTAAAATCTTTGTCCATTTTTCTCTTAGGTTATTTGCTTCTCATTAACAAAGTGTGGATCACAATAAACTGTGGAAAATTCTGAAAGAGATGGGAATACCAGAACACCTGATCTGCCTCTTGAGAAATTTGTATGCAGGTCAGGAAGCAACAGTTAGAACTGGACATGGAACAACAGACTGGTTCCAAATAGGAAAAGGAGTTCGTCAAGGCTGTATATTGTCACCCTGTTTATTTAACTTATGTGCAGAGTACATCATGAGAAACGCTGTACTGGAAGAAACACAAGCTGGAATCATGATTGCCGGGAGAAATATCAATAACCTCAGCTATGCAGATGACACCACCCTTATGGCAGAAAGTGAACAGGAACTCAAAAGCCTCTTGATGAAAGTGAAAGTGGAGAGTGAAAAAGTTGGCTTAAGGCTCAACATTCAGAAAACGAAGATCATGGCATCCAGTCCCACCACTTCATGGGAAATAGATGGGGAAACAGTGGAAACAGCGTCAGACTTTATTTTTCTGGGCTCCAAAATCACTGCAGATGGTGACTGCAGCCATGAAATTAAAAGACACTTACTCCTTGGAAGGAAAGTTATGACCAACCTAGATAGCATATTCAAAAGCAGAGACATTACTTTGCCAACAAAGGTTCGTCTAGTCAAGGCTATGGTTTTTCCTGTGGTCATGTATCGATGTGAGAGTTGGACTATGAAGAAGGCTGAGTGCCGAAGAATTGATGCTTTTGAACTGTGGTGTTGGAGAAGACTCTTGAGAGTCCCTTGGACTACAAAGAGATCCAGCCGGTCGATTCTGAAGGAGATCAGCCCTGGAATTTCTTTGGAAGGAATGATGCTGAAGCTGAAACTCCAGTACTTTGGCCACCTCATGCGAAGAGTTGACTCATTGGAAAAGACTCTGATGCTGGGAGGGATTGCGGGCAAGAGGAGAAGGGGACGACAGAGGATGAGATGGCTGGATGGCATCACTGACTCGATGGACGTGAGTCTGAGTGAACTCCGGGAGTTGTTGATGGACAGGGAGGCCTGGCGTGCTGCGATTCATGGGGTCGCAAAGAGTCGGACACGACTGAGCGACTGATCTGATCTGATCTGAACAAAGTATACACTGGTGTATAAAAATTTTGTCATTTCCTCAGTCTATTGTTTGTTTTCGGACTTCTTTACAGTATGTGGCATGATATATTTTCCTTTGTATGGAAATAGGACAGTTTATCCGTCCTATTTACAGCTTCTGGATTTCTACCTTACCTAAGGATATCTCCCATAATCCAAATATATACAAATATTCTTAGATTTTAGCCAGTAGTTGTATCATTTTTTAAACAATAAAACATTTCAACCACCTAGAAATTATTTCTATATACACATCTATTTTCCACTATCACTATGTCTTTGTAATATTTTATGTTCCTGTATATGTATGTGTAACCAAACTGTATAAATCTTTATGAAAAATTTTACCTTCTTCCAAATATTACAGAACTGGGTTCCCCAGGTGGCCCAGTAGGTAAAGAATCCGCCTGACAATGCAGGAGACACAAGAGATGCAGGTTCTATCCCTAAGTTGGAAAGATCCCTTAGAAAAAGAAATGGCAACCCACTCCAGTATTCTTGCCTGGGAAACCTCATGGATGCTGGAGTCTGGTGGGCTACAGTCCATGGGGTAGCAAAGAGTGAGTCATGATTGATCACATACACACCGCACCACAACCATTATAGAACAGTATAAGTATCACTGCAGAATTGGATGCTGGCAAGAATAGTCACTAAATGCTCCAGTTACAAGTTGAAAGGAGAAATTCTTGGTAATTCCAATGAGGTGAGAGAGGCCAAACCTTCTTGACTGGCCTTAACAAAAGAGATACTGGAGGGGAAACTGGGAACTTCAAGAGGGGACCTTTTGGGGAAATGCAAGCCTCGTAACAGAGGGAGGAAAGATATTTGACTTATTCCATCCATCTCCTTCCTATACACCTGGAGGCATCTAGTCCAGCCTGCCCCACTCCACTAAGCTGAAATCTGGCTAAAGTCATATGTCTCAAAGATAAGCTCTGACCTTGTGAATTGGCAGAAAATGTCAGATTCTTGTGAAAAGAAGATAACAGGCAGAAGAAAGGAAGCAGAGCTAGAAGATAGTGTACTAAACTTCATTCCCATCCTTTACCGGAAAAATATGCCTGTGAGTTTAATGAATTTGTCTAGGTTCTGAACCAACCTGTTTGAACCTACACTGCCTCAGAGAACTGCCAGTGACAAGGGTCCTAGCAGCTGGAGGCTGTGTTTTTCATCCAAATGTGGGCTTGGTGAGGAGGAAGAGTTTGTGCCTGAGGACAATCCCTTTTTTCCAAAAAACTGTGGGTGGAGGGCTCTGTAGCCCCTAAAGGAACCACAAAGACACCATCATGAGAAAGCGAGTACTTGGATACCTGCCACTGAGACAGTCTGTAACCGCAGAGATAAGAGCCAACATGAAGGGGCGGGACCCCTCCTCCACAATATGGGGCCATTCACAAAAAGGAAGAACAGTCTGAACAACCAAGGAGGCAAAGCTACTCAGACCAGGAAAGGGTGAAAGGAGAGCCAACCCTGCCTCTCCCACCCAAACTCTGAGGGCTGAGAGGGGTGATGGATAAAAGAACACAGTCCACTTGTCACTGGAAACCTTGGAACTGTCCTGCTGGCTGGAGGTGGGGGGCAGAGTTTTGACTCTAAAATGGTAATTAAGGTTCAAAACCCATTCATGAATTGTTGAAACAAAACTAATTTAATAACTAAAAGAAAAAGAAAAGGCCTATCTTCCAATGGAAAAGTGAGGTTTGATAGAGAAAGAAAGAAAGGTATTAGCAAATGTTGAAGAAAATTAAAACTGTTTCATGTTTATACCCCATGACTTGCAATGCTCTCATCAAACCAGCAATATTTGGTTTCCTTCTGGACTTGACTATCTTCCACTTACTGGCCTAATCCTGTGCCTATATTGTACTGTTTTCTTTAGAGTAAGATTTTATATCATAAAGAAGAAAATTCAATCTCAATATTCTTGTTCAAAATATAGTTGACAATTTCAAGATAGTGACAATATTCAAGATATATTTCAGTTTGGCTCAAACAAATGAGATTCTCTTTGGAATCACATTGGAAACTGATGTTTTAGGATATTATGTTTTCCTAACCAAGAATATTATATGCCTGTTCCTTTATTCAGGTCTTGTTTTAGTCCTTTAAAAGTAAGTTTTGCTTGCTTGTTTCCAGAAAAGTTGGAAAAAAATAAAATGAATCGTTGAATAAGTGGACAATTGATGTCTGCTTTTCTGCATCTGTTCCTCTCTCTGAGCAGGGAAGAAAGCCAACAAAAAGTGGAACAGAGTCCCCAGCCCACAGGTGCCAGGAGGGAGAAGTTTCTAGTTTTAACACAGTTACACAAGACTATAGGTTTTTATGTTTCAGACACAATACTAGGAAAGACCTTATTTTTATCATTTTCATTGTTTCAGAGGTTAAACAGAAAGCAAGAGTGAGAGCCACAACCATTAACATGAATACCTCTCTGTGAAGGTCATAGACTCAGCCACCAACTTCTGCCCTGTATTTATGGGACATGTGGCCCATAGGGTCGCAAAGAGTCAGACACAACTGAGCCACTAACACACACACACACACACACACACACACACACACACACACTTCCCCTCTTCAGTCCATTCACAATCCCACTAGAGGGAGTGCTCACTTCCACACAAAATGATATTTCTCAGAATTCACATCTCAGGCTTTTCAAGTCTCCTCCTTTCTACATGCTTTGTTAGGCAATATAAAAATATTTTAGTCATGATGCTTATACACAAAGAGTTTGTATCTAACAGTCATGGGAATATCTCTTTATATTTAAGCTTTGTGAACATATCAATTTTTTATTACCAATAAGCACTCACTGAATGATGACTGAATGAATGAATGACTGGTAATATTTACTATACCCCAGGTATAAAGACAAATTTATAGCCAATGGTTAGAATTTATATGGAGATAAATTTCAGCTCACTATAAGGAAAAATAAGCAATTAGAGATTTTTTCAAAACAAAACAGACTGCTTTGAGGTGTAAAATAATCCTCATTGCACAATCATCAAATAAAAGAAGAAATCAGCAAATAAAAGGAGAATGTCTATTTTCTAGTGGTTTATAGAAACAATTACAAAATGATATGATTTTGTACCACACTTAAAATTTTAAAATTTAAATGAAAGAAAATACCATAAAAGAACTGAATAATCAAAGTGTTTATAAAATGCACCACAGATTTTTTTTTAAAAATCACTTCTAGATTCATGGAAATTGGATCTGAATTTTCACTTAATGTATGTGTAGGAATTTAAGTGAGGTCAATGGTAGAACACATTCCAGGCAGGGTAAACTTATTAAGGGCAAAGATCAAGAAACAGTAAGCAAAAAGAGTTTAGGAAAATAAAAGTTTTTAATATTACTGAATAAGACAATTTTTATTGGATAGTACTGTGAGATAATATGAAATGTTAGCTTGAGGCAATAGTTCAAGAGGGCTACAGCAGCCCAGAACTGCATTCTTTCCAGATAAAAGATAAAACAGGTCATGAGGGACTTCCCTGGTGGTCCAGCGGTTGACTCCACACTCCCACTGCCAGGGGTGCAAGTTCAATCCCTAGTCAGGGAACTAAGATCCTACATATTGCATGGCATGGTCAAAAACTAAATAAAACAAAACAAAAACAACACTATATTTTTTAAATGTCATGAGATTACCTGTCTTTAACCTAGGCAACACTGTATGTATGTGTGCTCAGTCATGTCTGACTCTTCTTGACCCCATGGACAGTCCACCAGGGTCCTCTGTCCATGGAATTTTCCAGGCAGGAATACTAGAGTGGGTTGCCATTTTCTACTCCAGGGAATCTTCCCAACCCAGGGATCAAGACTGCATTTCTCATGTCCACTCTGCACTGGCAAGTGGATTCTTTACCACTAGCACTGCCTGGGATGTAACATAAAGGAATATATTGAAATTGTTTCTTAGAATGAACTATTAATCTACATTTAAACTTAAAAATGTCAAAGATTTACTTTTACAAGCACATTTCTAAATATAGAGAGAAATTTGATTTCCATAGTGATTGATTCAAGGAACAAATAAATTTCCCTTTCCCTGAGCAATTCTACCACCAACTAATAGCCATATTGCAAGAAGGAAAAATCTCTACACTTTCCCAATGTGCAGCAATTTTATGACCACTTTTCAGCATGAGTTTTGTTTGGATGTAGGGGGAGACTAATAGCTTCTCTGCTTTCATTAACCTCAAGTAAAGGACAAACTTCTAAATCAAATAATACAGACCAAACAAATAAAACATAGCTAGATTCTGTATTGCTTTGTACTTTGTTATCTTCCTCCCCTGGGTACAAAAGCCTTTGCATGATTTTCACTGAAAATAACTCCTGAATTCGTGTGAGATTTTATCCTCCTCAGAACTTATACTGGTGTAGTTTGGATATGTCCCCACCCCTGCTCTTTAGAGTACTGAGTTGCCATAAGGATAAGCCAGGCAGATAATCCTTTGACATTAGGGCTAATTTCTAATTACCCCCACTGTGTCTTCTATCATCACAAATATGTTTGTCATCTAATACGTTTCACTCTCAGAAAAGCAGAATTTGGTGTGCCTAAAAAAGGATTTTTCTTCAGACAGCAATATACTAAATTTTTAGGGAGTCTTATAGCTCCATTTTTCTACTAAATGGTGCAAGGTTTGAGAATCAAGTAAGCACATAAAAAATAGACATCAACACTGTAGTAAAACTAAAATGGTTATTCCACCATTTGGTGATTTAGTTTATATCCACATGATTCAGAAAGAGAAAAGTTTTCTTCAAAAGTAGAAACTGAGAAGAGTGAAGACTAGAAATCTATTTTATTGAATAAAAGACTTTCTGTAACAGTGATGGATGAAGTGAGAGACATAGAAACTTCCAGTCCGTTTATACTTTTTACTTTTATCAAATATCTATGATCCATCTCAGAAAGTAACCAATAGATTCATAATAATCCCACTCACCATTCTTTCTCTCAAGCAAAAATTTCTTGGTGCTGAATGTTGGGTAATGCTATATGTTCATTTGGGATCCTGAATGGTGGAAGAGGGACTTCCCCGTGGCTCAGCGGTAAATAACCCACCTGCAGTACAGGAGCTGTAGGAGATGCAGGTTCTACCCCTGGAGAAGGAAATGGCAACCCACTCCAGTATTCTTGCCTGGGAAATTCCATGGATAGAGGAGCCAGGTAGGCTACCGTGAATGGGGGTCACAAAAGAGTCAGACACAACTTACTGACTAAACAACAATTGATTTGCTGCTCTGTTTTATTGACCTCTCTGCCTAGTCTTGCACTTGAGAATGCAAGACTTTTTTCTTTCATACAGGAGATAATGTGCTCTTTTCTTCCACATTTCTTTAAACTGGTTTTTTGTTTGTTTGTTTTTCACATGAACGCTATAAAAGCTATTTTTTAAATTGTTGTTTACCTGTCTTTTGGTAATGGCTTTTCTTCTCTTTTAGGTTTTCTGATATATCATTATCTCATCTGCAGATATGCAGGTGATATTTTACCTGTTTCTTTCCAATTGTCATGCATCTAATTGTTTTTTTCTTTTGGCCATCTGCACTAAGTAGTCACTAAGCACAATGCTAAATAGTGGTAAATGTAGTGGATATCTTTGTCCTTCTCCTAACTTTAATAAGAAAGTTTCTACAACCTAGATGTCCATCGACAGATAAATGGGCAAAGAAGCTGTGATACATATGTACAATGGAATATTTCTCAGCCATAAAAAGGAACACATTTGAATCAGTCCTAATGAAATGGATGAACCTAGAACCTATTATACAGAGTAAAGTAAGTCAGAAAGAGAAAAACAAATATCGTATATTGACACATATATATGGAATCTAGAAAGATGGTACTGATAAACTTATTGCATAAAGATGGTACTGATAAACTTATTGCAGAGCAGCAATGGAGACACAGGCATAGAGAACAGACGTATGGACACAGCTGGGGTGGGGGAGGAAGGAGAGGGTGATTTGTATGGAGAGAGTAACATGGAAACATACATCAGCAAATCTAAAATAGATAGCCAATGGGAATTTGCTGTATGACTCAGGGAACTCAAACCAAGGCTCAGTAACAACCTAGAGGAGTAGAAGGGGGAGGGAGGTGAGAGGGATGTTCAAATGGGAGGGGTCATGGGTAAACCTATGGCTGATTCATGTTGATGTTTGGTAGAAACCAACACAATACTGTAAAGCAATTATCTTTCAGTTAAAAATTAATTAATTAAGTTGGAAAAAAAAAGAAAGAAAGCTTCTAGTATTTCCCCAAAGGTAGGTGCTAGTTTGAGGTTGTGGCATATGTAATTTTGTCTGTTAAGGTTTTAAGGTGTTTTTACCATATATGTGTGTTTTATTTTGTCACATTCTTTTTTGGCATCAGTGGAAATGATATGATTTTTCTTCTTAGCTCTCAAACCAGTTATTAAGCTCCTCTTAGTTGCAAACTTTTGCTCCTGTACTTTGCAGCTATTGCAGAGTGCTGATGCCTATTATGCACTGCCCCCTGGAGGTAGCTAACTTTATGGGTGTTTTTCAAGACTTCAACAGCATCATGCAGATTCTATTTTGTACATTTTGTTAAACATCCCCAAAGGGTTAACTTGAATGAATTTGAAGTAGCAGACACTCAGCCTTCATTGACTGCGACAACCCCTGTCTATCATTACTTGAGAAAATCACTATCACCTTTAACCAGGTACATACCTGCTGCTTCTGACCTAGAATGTTGAAATCACCAATCCTATGACAGGAGAGAAGGGCTTCCCTGGTAGCTCAGCTGGTAAAGAATCTACCTGCAATGCAGGAGACGCCAGCTTGATTCCTGGGTTGGGAAGATCCCCTGAAGAAGGGATAGGCTACCTACTGCAGTATTCATGGGCTTCCCTGGTGGCTCAGATGGTAAAGAATCCACCTGCAAAGTGGGAGACCCAATTAATCCCTGGGTTGGGAAGATCCCCTGGAGAATGACATAGCAACCCACTCTAGTATTCCTGCCTGGAGAATCCCCATGGACAGAGGAGCTGGGCGGGCTGCAGTCCATGGGGTCACTAAGAGTCAGACACAACTGAGAGACTAAGCATAGCATGAAATTAAAAGACTCTTGCTCCTTGGAAGGAAAGCTATGACCAACCTAGACAACATATTAAAAAGCAGAGACATTACTTTGCCAACAAAGTTCCATCTACTCAAGGCTATGGTTTTTCCAATACTCATGTATGGATGAGAGAGTTGGACCATAAAAAAAGCTGAGCACCAAAGAATTGATGTTTTTAAACTGTGGTGTTGGAGAAGACTCTTGAGAGTCCTTTGGACTGCAAGGAGATCTAACCAATCACTCCTAAAGGAAATCAGTCCCAAATATTCATTGAAAGGGCTGATGCTGAAGCTGAAGCTCCAATACTTTAGCCACCTGATGTGAAGAACTAACTCACTGGAAAAGACCCTGATACTGGGAAAGATTGAAGGCAGGAGAAGGGGATGACAGAGGACGAGATGGTTGGATGGCATCATTGACTCAATCAACATGAGTTTGAGTAAGCTCCAGGAGTTGGTGATGGACAGGGAAGCCTGGCGTGCTGTAGTCCATGAGATTCACAAAGACTCAGACATGACTGGGCAATTGGACTGAACTGAACTGATGACAGGAGAGAGAAATCTCCATGCAAATGTAAACTTCTCTTGTAGATTTTACTTCTTCCAAACAATTGTAACAACACCTCCTGCTTTTCCAGAATAAAATTCCCTTCTTGAAATTTTGCTAACATTTCTCTGCTTTCAGATTTAATATGATTTGGCAGTGCTCCTATTCAGGAAAAGAGCAATCATGCTCCCGGGAAAGTGTATCAATTGACAAACAGGCAGACTCTCCATTGGTGACTCCAAGTCTGCTGTTTTCTTCTCAAGGAGAAATGAGTGGGCTTGCAAAGACAAAGCACTGTTCACCTCAGACCCTATATCTCTAACAGGGAGTTAACTCCAATCTGAGACACAATGACACTGTGTTTCAGGAAAATGCTAGAAAAAGCAGTCTATTTTACATAACTTCATACATGAGAAAGACTTATATCCACAATTAACATCAAAGAAGATCACAGCTCTTTACTCATTGCAGACTCTCAGCCACTTACCTCATGCCCACAATAAGAACCAAAGAAAAAGAAGGGTGGGATTAGACTGCCAGGACCAGGACTTTACCCAGGTAGTACAGCTGAAAAAATGTGGTGAAGTGGTAGCACCTAGAATCATCAGGGTAAGGACTGAATGCAAAGACTAGAAAAGAACTTTCTTTTTTAACTTCTCCTCTTCTTTAGTCACCAGGGCTTCCCTGGTGGCTCAGAAGGTAAAGCATCTGCCTACAATGTGTGAGACCTGGGTTTGATCTGTGTGTGGGGAAGATCCCTGGAGAAGGGCAACCCAGTCCAGTATTTTGGCCTATAAAACCCCATGGATGGAGAAGCCTGGTGGACTACAGTCCGTGGAGTCACAAAGAGTTGGACACTACTGAGAGACTTCACTTTCACTTCTTTCAGTTCAGTTCAGTTCATTCGCTCAGTCGTGTCTGACTCTTTGTGACCCCATGGACTGCAGCACACCAGGCCTCCCAGTCGATCACCAACTCCCAGAGTTTACTCAAACTCATGTCCATTGAGTCAGTGATGCCATCCAACCATCTCATCCTCTATTGTCCCCTTCTCCTCCTTCCCTCAATCTTTCCCAAATCAGGGTCTTTTCTTCACATCATCAGAGCCAGTTCTTCGCATCCAAAGTATTAGAGTTTCACCTTCAACATCAGTCCTTCCAATGAACACCCAGGACTGATCTCCTTTAGGTGGACTGGCTGGATCTCCTTGCAGTCCAAGGGACTCTCAAGAGTCTTCTCCAACACCACAGTTCAAAAGCATTGATTCACTTCTTTAGTCAAATCCTAACCCTTGCTGTAATATAAAAGATGATGAAACAGGGTTTCATATACTGAATATGTAAAATATAGGAAATTACCAGAGATTACACAGATGCCCAGATCGAAATACAACCTAGAGGGGTGGGATGTGGTGGGAGGTGGAGCAAGGTTCAAGAGGGAGGGGTAGACTCTCCTGGGTATACAACAATAGGTATGCAACCATGTTTACCTATGATTGATTCATGCTGATATATGGCAGAAACCAACACAATATTATAAAGCAATTATATTCCAATTGAAAATTAAAAATTTAAATTAAAAAAAGAAACACTTACACTTTTGCAAAGGTACTACCATTTTCAGAGCTAGCCAGATACCAGGTTGGTCTTCACATCTGGGCGTATATTAAAAGAAACATACTGTATTTCTTTCCTTTATACTTTTATAGAGAACTTAGAGAAGTCCTAACTCTTTTAACTATTTTTAAATTGTTCAGAGTGAGAAATGTAAGAAAGTCATAGGAGACCCTAACCAATTAATGGAAAGAATCAGATCTTCTCTCAATGTTTTATTTGTGACCCTCAGAACATAGCCATATAGGCAAAGAACATGCCTTGATCCCTTACAAGTGAGGAGAGTGAAGAAGGGAGTCCCAGGTAGTAAGGACGTGAAGACAGTCATCACTAGAGAACATTTTGACACAGTGCTTTATTTTCTTTTTTCTTCACGCTTCGCCTCACTGCATGTTCTATCATCCTTTAGTTTAACTTAAGAAATTGCTCTGTATTAAGGGTAATGGAAACAAAATTTAATTTAAAAATTCAGACACCACATGAGGGCAGTGCTACCATTAACAAATGTAACTGGCTGGAAACCAGAATTATGTGAATGGGAGAAGCAGGAGCAGGTAAATTCAGTGATGCACTTGTGACAAGTGAGATTTTGATTGGTTGTGAAAACAGAATAAAGATCACTGGGGCTTCCAAAGCAAAGGAAGAAGAATCTAGGATAATGGACTAATGACAATAAGCATAATTGAACATGGTCAATTTCATGCCTCCAAACTGAATCCTGAGAGACTCCAGGCAGAAGCAGGAATGTAGCCTCACCTGCAAGCTTCCCTGATACTCCTGTGCATGCAGCTAACCTGTGAGTGGGGAGGAGGGGAGGAATGGTCAAGCCAGGGAAATGGACAACTCTGGTAAGGAAATCTAGGGGCATCCCAGGGACAATATGGAGTTTATTTTAAGAAATGCAAAAGAAATAAGGAAAGTTTTTATTTACAAAAAAAAATGTGTTTTATGTATGAACATTTTCTCACCCCTCCTGAACAGGGTCAAATGGACAACCACTGATGGAACAGAAAATCAAGGAAGGTGAGAACTTCACACTGAACTGCAGTTACAAAGACGAAGCTGATGATTTCTTCCAGTGGTAGGCAGGATCCCAGGAAAGGCATCCACTTCCTGGTGCAGTTGTTTTTGAAAGAGGAAGAGAAAAGCAGGGGAAGATTTACAGCCAAGCTTAACAAAAATGACCAGCAATTTTCTCTGCATGTGGAGGATTCCCAGCTCCATGATGCAACCACCTTCTTGTGTGCAACAGGTACACAGTGCAGCTCAGACACCTGCGCCCTGCACCTAAACCCTGCTAAGCCTGTACCTCCTGTTGAAGAGCTCCCAGGCACTGACTCTGTGCTCTGAGCAAAGCGAAACACGAAGAGCATTGTATAACAGTGTCAAAGAATTCATTTGAAGACCATGTGCAGAGGGGATAGTGTTTTCAAACACCATCTAATCTACTGATATTTTTGTTTCTCTGTGTGAAGTCCTTACTCTGTTCAAAAACCAGAGGCTTAACATCAGAAAGAAGAGAGTACTAAAGAACAGAGAGAATAGAGGAAACAGAGAAAACATCTTGCCTTTGAGCTCCTTTGTAGACTTTCACAAATATATCAAGAATACAAAATCTTGAAAGCAGTGACTATCAAATCCTGCAGTGAAAGAAAACATACTCTGCCATTCCAAAAAGACTGGCTAAGAACATTGAGTACCAAAACCTGAGGGGAAATGGTTTAAAATTTTTAAAGGGCAGAGTGAGAGGAGAACACAGTGTGATAGCAAATCTGGTTCCTCCTTAAAAGAGGATAAAATTTCAACCAGCTGACTGGAGAAGAGTCAAAGGGGCTACATTTTTAGGGGTGACCCCTAAAAGCACCTAGTTTCTTATTCCTTTCTAGAGTCAGGTGGAGGAGGAAGAGTCACATTTCAAGGAGACCATGAGCTGAAGGAGCAGTGAGTGTAGGCACAGGGTGTTGGGATCACTGTATCTCACATTCATGCCCCCCAGACAACATCCACCACAAGGGAGTGCCGAGCAACCATGTGACAAGATGGTCCAACCAAAGGATGTCACCAGCCTCATCCTTGTGTACTTCAGTGCTTGAACAATAGACCTGTGGACAGATGAGCCAAGCTGACAGAATAGGCATCCTCCATGAGACCAGAAGGATGAGATGGGGGCAGAGGATGAGATAGTTGGAAAGCATCCATGACTCAGTGGTCATGAATTTGAGCAAACTCCAGGAGATAATGAAGGACAGGGAAGCCTGCCATGCTACAGTTCATGGGGTTGCAAAGAGTCGGACACAACTTAGTGACTGAAAAACAGCAGCATGAGCCCAGAAGCAAGAGTTTTCTCTCACCAAGTCGGACCTAACTACTTCTGCCAAATGTTCAACCTGTCAGCAATAGACACAACAAAGGGCCTTCAATGTGGAATCACCCCTCCAGGAGACCAACCAGCATCTAGTTGGCAAGTTGATTACATGAAACCACTTCCATCCTGGAGGTGGCAGAAATCTTTTCCTGCTGGGAAAACTACATGTTCTGGGTACAAGTTTGGCTTCCCTTCAACAGTGCTGCGCATAGCAGCATGAACCTAGTGTTCAGAGGTTATCAAGGGATTTCACATCCCTTTGCATCAACAGACCCAATTTACAGCAAAAAGTTGGGACAATGGTTATGTGACCACTGGACATACTGATTTACTGCATATAGCATTATCTGCCAACCACTAGCCTCATAGAACATTGGAATGACCACTTTACTAAAGCACCAGCTTAGAGGTAGTGCTCTGAGAGGCTGGAGGACTATTCTTCAAGATGGTGTTGTGTTCCTGTTAGATAAAATACATGGACCTGGGAACCAAGCAGTGAAAGTTGGGTTATCTCCCCATCAACCCCCAATTCTGGTATTGGGAGAATACCAAAACTCACTTGTTCATTGTGTGTTTCCTGTTCTCATAACTCTAGTTTCATCTGGACTAGAGGTCCTATTTCCCTTTGAATGGAAAGGAGAGGATACTTTTTTGGAGGAAACAGAGAGGCTTTCACCAAGCCTAATGTTACATATGGGTTCCCTGGTGGCTCAGTGATAAAGAACCCGCCTGCCAATGCAGGAGATGCAGGTTCAATCCCTAGGTCAGGAAGATCCCCTGGAGGAGGAAATGGCAACCCACTCCAGTATTCTTGCCTGGGAAGTCCAGTGGACAAAGGAGCCTGGTGGGCTACAGTCCATGGGGTCGCAAAGAGTCGGACAAAATTTAGTGACTGAACAACAACAGCAGTGTTACATATACCACCTGGTCATCTAAGATACTCATATCCAAAGGCCAGAAGGACAGGAAAGGTGTTACTACACTGGTAGGGGCAATCGACCTTGATTATCAGGAGGATTTAGGGCTGTGGTTACCTACTGGGAGCTGGAAATGTAGGACGAAAACTCAGGGGACTCACCAGGATGACTTTTAGCATTTTCATGACCATAATTACTGTAAACAGGCAACTTTAGCAACTATGGCCTGATAAAGGGAGAATAACCAGGGGTTCAGTCCCCTTAGGGATGAAGGTCTAGATTACCTCCTCCCTGGGACAGAAATCTAGATACAGAAGTATTAGTCAAAGGTGGGGAGAATCAAGAATTAGTGGTATAGGAGGGAGATGGAAGATAATCAATATGAATTACGGTTGTGGTATCATCTATAGCAGGATTCCCTGGTGGCTCAGACGGTAAAGAGTCTGTCTGTAATGTGGGAGACCCAGGTTCGATCCCTGGGTCAGGAAGATCCCCTGGAGAAGGAAGTGGCAACCCACTCCAGTATTCTTGCCTGGAAAATCCCATGGACGGAGGAGCCTGGTTGACCACAGTCCATAGGTCACAAAGAGTCAGACATGACTGAGTGACTTCACTTTCACTTTTCATCATCTATAGCAATTGTAACATATCCCACTAATATTGTTGAGTTTTGTAAAAGAACTAGTGTTCTGAGTGGATTAAACATAGAGCACAAGAGGATCTCAGCAGTGTAAGGATGGGCTGCACAGTGCTCTTGATGCTCCACTCACATCTCTTGGCAGTCACCTCTGCACACTGAAAACCCCAGCAAGTCTGAGGACTATTTTCTGACCATGTGAACACATGTGGCCAGTGTGCAGGACTGATCAGATATACCAGAGAATTCATGTCCCCAAAGCAGCCCTCAATCTGCAATGGATAATGAGTTTATGAACTACTCCAGCTCCTCTATGCTTCATTTTGGGTAATTCCAAAGGGAAATGCTATACCATCTCCCAGAGTTACCCAGCTGGATTAAGCTCCAATTGCCCAGAATAGTAACTGACTTGATGACAACCCTCTGTATTGGCCTCCTTCCCTTCCCCTATTCACTTCCTTAATGTTTCCTAGAATCACCTTCAAATAAACTGCTGCTGCTGCTAAGTCGCTTCAGTCGTGTCCGACTCTGTGCGACCCCATAGACAGCCTCCTACCAGGCTCCTCTGTCCCTGGGATTCTCCAGGCAAGAACACTGGAGTGGGTTGCCATTTCCTTCTCCAATGCATGAAAGTGAAAAGTGAAAGTGAAGTCGCACAGTTGTGTCTGACTCTTAGTGACCTCATGGACTGCAGCCTACCAGGCTCCTCCATCCATCGGATTTTCCAGGCAAGAGTACTGGGGTGGGGTGCCATTGCCTTCTCTGGCAAATAAACTACTTACCCACAAATCCATATATTAGACCTGACTTTTGGAGAATACAAAACTAAGATACATGAATTCAAATCATGGGGCAAAGACAGCAATGGTTTAGAGGAAATTCTGGTTGTCCTTTCTTCCATTGCTATCAAACTGGCTTTAGGGGCACAGGAGATTTTAGCAGCCTCATTCAGAGCTGGTCCCAACTCTTACAATTTCCAGTTCATCTCTCTCGGTGAGAAGACTTAGCCACCCACTTCTGTTACAAGAGAACCCATGCTCACAGACAGGACCCAGTATATAGCAGAACCCCATTCTTTCTCTTGGCTTGAGGACTCCAACTCTAGAATTACATGAGTATCCCTGTCACTCCCTCTGGAAACAGAAACTGCTAGAGACTCATGGTGTGTTTTTTCCCTTGTTCCAGTATTTTTTTCAAAATAGAATGATAGTGATGGGAGCAATTTTTTTTTAAAGACAAACAATTTTTTTAATCGTTCACTGAAAAATACAAACCTGTATGTATCTGTGGTGTTATGTATTGAATGCAAGGTTTGATATTACAAGTACACATGACTTAACAGTATAACATATAAAATGATACATATTAATATGAGTCGTTTGAGGCAATTCGGTGCTGATGAGAATTCCTGCAATAGTTATTTCAGAACTTCTAAGTATAGCACAAATGAGGTCTTATTTTTTAAGTGTCCATGGAAAATATAAGCACAATTAGACAATACACATTCTGCTTCCATTTACTCTGAGTTTAGCCTGTGCTTTTTTCAGTCTCATATATCTTTGTTTTCATTATTTTGAGCAGCTCTAAAACTATAAAAAAATGAATACATTAATATAACACGTGTATTTTTATAATCCATAATTAATTGTTTATAGTTATCATACTTCACTTGTCATTTTTCTTAACACAAAGAAAAATTACAGAGTTCGCCATTGTTGCATATAAAACCCTGCCACCTCTACCTACCATTCCAGGGCCCCATTATTCTCCCTAGGATAGGACTTGGCAAAATACATTTGCCAGCTCCCTCTTCTCTTAATTTTCATCCTATAATTTTTAAAAGCTCAGAAAACAGTTTTTGCTTTCATTTGAAATGATAACCTATAGCCTAGTTCCTGAAGGGCGACCAAAAAGTATTGGGAAAACTTTCATCAGTGAGGCGTGGTCACCTGTCAGCTCTCATACCGTTTTCTGCTCTGAACCTCACGTGTCACTGAGCACAGAGGGGAACCCAGATCAGAGCAAGAGGCTTCTCAGCCTGCAGGGCAGAGCTGTGAGCATGACACTTGTTAGCTTGCTGTGGACAGTCCTGTTCTCCATGTGTCTGGGTAAGGAAGGCTTCGGTCTTTATTTATAATGTTATCTAATGGGGCTGTGAAACGGGAGAAGATTAATAGCACTGGAACTGCATTGCCTCACAGAGCCCAGTTGAAAGCTGATATGTTCTGCTGAGGTTTGGATCAAGAAGAAAAGTTGGTGGGGATGGAAACCAGCTTGGGTATCTGCCTGCTTTCTCTCTCCTATGATACCCAGTGCGGACCTTTCTCTCCTCCTTCCCACAGGACCCAGTGTAGCCCAGATGGTCAGTCAGCCTCAACCAGAAGATTCTGTACAGGAGGCAGACACAGTGACCCTGGACTGTACATATAGCACCAGAGATACTGATTATTATTTGTTCTGGTACAAACAGCCTCCCAGTGGGCAGATGGTTTACATTATTCACCAATATGCTTTTGAACAACAGAATACAACCAACGATCGCTACTCTGTGAACTTCCAGAAAGAAGCCAAAGCCTTCAGTCTCAGGATCTCAAACTCCCAGCTGGAGGATGCTGCAGTGTATTTCTGTGCGTACAGTGGTGCACAGTGAGATGAGCAATGGAGAGAGGCCTACAGAAACCTCAGACATCAGCATCTGTGCAGAGGTCGGGAGAAGTAGTTGGGCTAAGAGGAACAGAAAACCATTGCCTTCTCCTTGAAATAATAGTTGTTCCTGTCTAAATATAAGAAACACAGAGAGATGAATGTCTGTGACTTGTAGTCCTTAAATAAATATAATAACATGTATAGTACTTTCCTGTTTTACGAGGTGTCTTCATTCGTGATATCATCTGTAACCCTCATAGCTTCATATGGTATATGTGATCAGTTCAATTTCTGAAGCATTTCTTCTGTCTAGCAAATCTTTATAATTTTCCTGGGAACTCTTACCTCCAGGAATCTTAATCTTTTCCAAGTTGTTCATAGGTGTTTGTCCTTTTAACTGTCCTCCTTGACCAAAACTGAAACTCCTCAGAAAAAGACACCTATTTTAGTACACAACAGTTGTGACAATGTGGACATAACCAGGGAAGGATCCCACTGGTCTCACCACAGACTTAAGAGATAACCTAGGTTGATTTCACTGAACCTGCAGCTCTGACTGCCACCTAGGTCACTTTGAACTCCTTGAGCTGATGGTCCATCAGGCAAAGACAGGAATTACTAGATGGAGGGGTTATTGACCCTGATTATCATGGAGTACCAGGTTGTTGCAGCACAATGAAAACAAAAATGAATATGTCTGGAATGCAAGTGTTTCACATGGGGTATTTCCAGGCCCAGTAAAAACAGCAAACGGTCACTGTGGCAACAAGGTCTAAAAAGAACAAACTAAGAACAGAGGCCTCTCAGCAATGAGGGTCTGGGCCACCAAACCCGGTAAGAATTTGAGTTTGCTAAATTTCTGTCCTGGCGGCCGCCCCTGACCTCGGACGCGGGGTAACTCCTCTCGTCACCGCCCCTGACCTCGGACGCTGTATCGCCTCTCAGCCGTTCCTGCGCCGTCGCAATCTGGCACTCTCGGCCGCTGCCCCTGACCTCAGACGTGGGGTAACTCCTCTTGGCCGCTGCCCTTCGGGATTGGGTCCTCCGGGCTTCTGCTCCTGACCTCGGACGTCAGGTAGCTCCTCTCGCCTGCGCTTTGGCGTGCCCCAGCGGCTGGGAGGAGATACCCCACGCCCTTAAGCCCGAGGCCAGGGGCAGCAGGCGGGAGGAGCTACCCCACGCCCCCACGCCCGAGGCCACGGGCGGTGGCCAGGAGGACCAACCCCACGCAGTGGCTGCCCGGGCAAAGGAGGGCCTAGAGGAGGTATCCCACGTTTAAGGTCAGGAAGGGAGGCGGTGAGGAGATACCCCTCATCCAAGGTAAGGAGCATTGCCGCGCTTTGCTGGAGCAGCCGTGAAGAGATACCCCACGCCCAAGGTAAGAGAAACCCAAGTAAGATGGTAGGTGTTGCAAGAGGGCATCAGAGGGCAGACACACTGAAACCATAATCACAGAAAACTAGTCAATCTAATCACACTAGGACCACAGCCTTGTCTAACTCAATGAAACTAAGCCATGCCCAAGGCGGGAGGGTCATGGTGGAGAGATCTGACAGAATGTGGCCCACTGGAGAAGGGAATGGCAAACCACTTCAGTATTCTTGCCTTCAGAACCCCATGAACAGTATGAAAAGGCAAAATGATGGGATACTGAAAGAGAGACTCCCCGGGTCAGTAGGTGCCCAATATGCTACTGGAGATCAGTGGAAAAATAACTCCAGAAAGAATGAAGGGTTGGAGCCAAAGCAAAAAGAATACCCAGCTGTGGATGTGCCTGGTGATAGAAGCAAGGTCTGATGCTGTAAAGAGCAATATTGCATAGGAACCTGGAATGTCAGGTCCATGAATCAAGGCAAACTGGAAGTGGTCAAGCAAGAGATGGCAAGAGTGAATGTCAACATTCTAGGAATCAGCGAACTGAAATGGACTGGAATGGGTGAATTTAACTCAGATGACCATTATATCTACTACTGCAGGCAGGAATCCCTCAGAAGAAATGGAGTAGCCGTCATGGTCAACAAGAGTCCAAAATGCAGTAGTTGGATGCAATCTCAAAAACGACAGAATGATCTCTGTTTGTTTCCAAGGCAAACCATTCAATATCACAGTAATCCAAGTCTATGTCCCAACCAGTAATGCTGAAGAAGCTGAAGTTGAATGGTTATATGAAGACCTACAAGAACTTTTAGAACTAACACCCAAAAAAGATGTCCTTTTCATTATAGGGGACTGGAATGCAAAAGTAGGAAGTCAAGAAACACCTGGGGTAACAGGCAAATTTGGCCTTGGAATACGGAATGAAGCAGGGCAAAGTCTAATAGAGTTTGGCCAAGAAAATGCACTGCTCATAGCAAACACCCTCTTCCAAAAACACAAGAGAAGACTCTACACATGGACATCACCAGATGGTCAAAACCAAAATCAGATTGATTATATTCTTTGCAGCCAAAGATGGAGAAGCTCTATACAGTCAGCAAAAACAAGACCAGGAGCTGACTGTGGCTCAGACCATGAACTCCTTATTGCCAAATTCAGACTTAAATTGAAGAAAGTAGGGAAAACCACTAGACCATTCAGGTATGACCTAAATCAAATCCCTTATGATTATACGTGGAAGTGAGAAATAGATTTAAGGGCCTAGATCTGGTAGATAGAGTGCCTGATGAACTATGGAATGAGGTTCGTGACATTGTACAACAGACAGGGATCAACCATCCCCATGGAAAAGAAATGCACAAAAGCAAAATGGCTTTCTGGGGAGGCCTTACAAATAGCTATGAAAAGAAGAGAAGCGAAAAGCAAAGGAGAAAAGGAAACATATAAACATCTGAATGCAGAGTTCCAAAGAATAGCAAGAAGAGATAAGAAAGCCTTCTTCAGTGATCAATGCGAAGAAAAGAGGAAAACAACAGAATGGGAAAGACTAGAGATCTCTTCAAGAAAATCAGAGATACCAAAGAACATTTCATGCAAAGATGAGCTCGATAAAGGACAGAAATGGTATGGACCTAACAGAAGCAGAAGATATTAAGAAGAGATGGCAAGAATACACAGAAGAACTGTACAAAAAGATCTTCACGACCCAGATAATCACGATGGTGTGATCACTCACCTAGAGCCAGACATCCTGGAATGTGAAGTCAAGTGGGCCTTAGAAAGCATCACCAGGAACAAAGCTAGTGGAGGTGATGAAATTCCAGTTGAGCTATTCCAAATCCTGAAAGATGATTCTGTGAAAGTGCTGCACTCAATATGCCAGCAAATTTGGAAAACTCAGCAGTGGCCACAGGACTGGAAAAGGTCAGTTTTCATTCCAATCCCAAAGAAAGGCAATGCCAAAGAATGCTCAAACTACCACACAATTGCACTCATCTCACACGCTAGTAAAGTCATGCTTAAAATTCTCCAAGCCAGGCTTCAGCAATATGTGAACAATGAACTTCCTGATGTTCAAGCTGGTTTTAGAAAAGGCAGAGGAACCAGAGATCAAATTGCCAACATCTGATGGATCATGGAAAAAGCAAGAGAGTTCCAAAAAAACATCTATTTCTGCTTTATTGACTATGCCAAAGCCTTTGACTGTGTGGATCACAAGAAACTGTGGAAAATTCTGAAAGAGATGGGAATACCAGACCACCTGATCTGCCTCTTGAGAAATAATGTATGCAGGTCAGGAAGCAACAGTTAGAACTGGACATGGAACAACAGACTGGTTCCAAATAGGAAAAGGAGTTCGTCAAAGCTGTGTATTGTCACCCTGTTTATTTAACTTATATGCAGAGTACATCATGAGAAGTGCTGGACTGGAAGGAACACAAGCTGGAATCAAGATTGCTGGGAGAAATATCAATAACCTCAGATATGCAGATGACACCACCCTTATGGCAGAAAGTGAAGAGGAACTAAAAAGCCTCTTGATGAAGGTGAAAGTGGAGAGTGAAAAAGTTGGCTTAAAGCTCAACATTCAGAAAATGAAGATCATGGCATCCGGTCCCACCACTTCATGGGAAATAGATGGGGAAACAGTGTCAGACTTTATTTTTCTGGGCTCCAAAACCACTGCAGATTGTAACTGCAGCCATGAAATTAAAAGACACTTACTTCTTGGAAGGAAAGTTATGACCAACCTAGACAGCATATTCAAAAGCAGAGACATAACTTTGCCAACAAAGGTTCGTCTAGTCAAGGCTATGGCTTTTTCCTGTGGTCATGTATGGATGTGAGAGTTGGACTGTGAAGAAGGCTGAGTGCCAAAGAATTGATGCTTTTGAACTGTGGTGTTGGAGAAGACTCTTGAGAGTCCCTTGAACTGCAAGGAGATCCAATCAGTCCATTCTGAAGGAGATCAGCCCTGGGTGTTCTTTGGAAGGAATGATGCTAAAGCTGAAACTCCAGTACTTTGGCCACCTCATGCGAAGAGTTGACTCATTGGAAAAGACTCTGATGCTGGGAGGGATTGGGGGCAAGAGGAGAAGGGGATGACAGAGGATGAGATGGCTGGATAGCATCACTGACTCGATGGACATGAGTCTAAGTGAACTCCAGGAGTTGGTGATGGACAGGGAGGCCTGGCGTGCTGCGATTCATGGGGTCGCAAAGTGTCGGACATGACTGAGTGACTGATCTGATCTGATCTGATCTGAAAGTTCTGTCTGATATACAGAAGTTGGAGAGCATCGCAGAGGAGGGAGAAGGTGAGTACCACTTAAAGGAGTGGGGCCTGAAGCTCAGGTCATACCACCTCATGTATCAAGTGTTTCAGATGGATTGCAGCCTGCCACGACCTTGAATACTCAGAGACACAGTGGAAATAACATGAGACAAGCACACATCTGTGTATTGTCAAAGCGAGCTCTGTAACAAATATCTCATGTGCCTTATTGTCACATCCAAATACCTAGGTCTGATGTTATCAATAGCTGTGACAAATCTGTCAACACTGGGACTCATCTCAAGCTGAAAACATGCAACATTAAGCATCCACTGTGTCTTAGTTTTACTTCGTACCCCAGGGCCTTTTCTGATTCCTTGGGAGCTCATTCATTCCATGTACAAGCACAACCTGAAACTAAAGGGGAATTACCACCCCTGCCAGCAAGCACCAACCAGAAGGAAAACGGATGGATGTATACACAGATTATTGCCTCCCAACGATAATCCAGAGATGCATCTTGTATGTTTCTTGGAGATGCTGGCAGAATCAAGCCCCAATACTGCGCTGTCTACTTTCTCATTTTTGCTTCTTAAGATCACTTCCTAAATAAACTGCCTTCACCTGAATTCTTGCTTTCAGATCAGATCAGATCAGAGCACTCGCTCAGTCGTGTCCGACTCTTTGCGACCCCAAGAATTGCAGCACGCCAGGCCCCCATGTCCATCACCAACTCCCGGAGTTCACTCAGACTCATGTCCATCGAGTCAGTGATGCTATCCAGCCATCTCATCCTCTGTCATCCCCTTCTCCTCTTGCCCCCAATCCCTCCCAGCATCAGAGTCTTTTCCAATGAGCCACTCTTCGCATGAGGTGGCCAAAGTACTGGAGTTTCAGCTTTAGCATCATTCCTTCCAAAGAAATCCCAGGGCTGATCTCCTTCAGAATGGACTGGTTGGATCTCCTTGAAGTCCAAGGGACTCTCAAGAGTCTTCTCCAACACCAGAGTTCAAAAGCATCAGTTCTTCGGCGCTCTGCCTTCTTCACAATCCAACTCTCACATCCATACATGACCATAGGAAAAACCATAGCCTTGACTAGACGAAACTTTGTTGGCAAAGTAATGTCTCTGCTTTTGAATATGCTATCTTGGTTGGTCATAACTTTGCAAGGAGACAAAATTAAAACAGAGGTGCTTTAAAATTTTGATAGAGAAAGAATGGAAGAAAGTTCAAGGTAAACTTTACTGGGCTGATTTCTTTACTGGGCAAGTGGGTACTTGAGTGATTACGTAACTGGAAAAATAGAAGCTGACACCTTATTTTTTCAAAAGATAGTGAAATAAATTCGTATTTATGAAAATCCAGTCTCGGTAGATGTATGATCGTATCCTTATTTACCAAGTCTCAATTTTTATTAATATCATTATCCCTGTACCTGAATCTGCTCATCCTCATTATTTAAACCTCATTCCTATTTCTTCTCAAAATATACCTCTATTCCAGTCTATTCTCCGTACCAACCCATAAGCATCTCAGTCTCTTGAATTTCTTTTCTGGTTTTTCCACTCACCCAAATTTCCCTTTCATGTATATATCAGGCTGGTCAAATCATATTGGTCCCATAAGCACACCTCAAAACTTTATCTCCTCCAAGTTCTTCTCTAATAGTGAATCCTTGAATCCCTTCTCTCCAGTGGTCACAGACTCCTTATAGAACAGATTTCTTGACTAAACCAAGTTCCTTCTGTGCCTCAGTAATTATTTCCATGACCTGAAGAGGGCACTGCTTGCACGGTTGACGACAGAGAATCAACGGCCCATCTGACAAACCAGTTCCTGTCTTGAAGCCAGGATGTCACCAAGGTTCTGATGAGAACAAGAGGCTTTTATCTCCCTGAAGGAGAGAACTGCCAGCATGGCAGGCCCCGGTTTGCTGTGGGCAGCCGTGGTCTCCATCTATCTTGGTAAGGAAAGCATATGTATTTGCTTTTACTAACAGCCACTAGGACTGGGAAGTAGGAAGAAAAATTATTAACACAGGTATCTTGTTACTTCCTCATGGGTCCAAGCTCCAGGGGGCAAGAAAGCTGATGAATTTTACTGAAGTTTAGATCAAGCAGAAGAAAGGTGGGTGGCAATGGGGACCAGCTTGGACATCTGCCTGCTTTCTCTCTCCTGTGACACCCAGTGCGGACCTTTCTCTCCTCCTTCCCACAGGACCCAGTGTGGCCCAGACGGTCACTCAGCCTCAACCACAAGAGTCTGTACAGGAGACAGGCACAGTGACCCTGGACTGTACATATAGCACCAGAGATACTGATTATTTGTTCTGGTACAAACAGTCTCCCAGCGGGGAGATGGTTTTCATTATTCGCCAAAATGCTTATGAACAACGGAATGCAACCAATGATCGCTACTCTGTGAACTTCCAGAAAGAAGCCAAAGCCTTCAGTCTCAAAATCTCAGACTCCCAGCTGGAGGATGCTGCAGTGTATTTCTGTGCTTAAAGTGGTGCACAGTGAGATGAGCAATGGAGAAAGGCCTACAGAAACCTCAGACCTCAGCATCTGTGCAGAGGTTGGGGGGAAGTAGCTGGGGTAAAAGGAACAGAAAATCATAGACTTCTCCTTGAAATAATAGTTGTTCCTATCTAAATATAAGACACACAGAGAGATGAATGTCTGTGACTTGTAGTCCTTAAATAAATATAATAACATGTATAGTACTTTCCTGTTCTACGAAGTGTCTTCATTCGTGATATCATCTGTAACCCTCATAGCTTCATATGGTATACGTGATCAGTTCGATTTCTGAAGCATTTCTTCTGTCTAGCAAATCTTTATAATTTTCCTGGGAACTCTTACCTCCAAGAATCTTAATCTTTTCCAAGTTGTTCATAGGTGTTTGTCCTTTTAACTGTCCTCCTTGACCAAAACTGAAACTCCTCAGAAAAAGACACCTATTTTAGTACACAACAGTTGTGACAGTGTGGACATAACCAGGGAAGGATCCCACTGGTCTCACCACAGACTTAAGAGATAACCTAGGTTGATTTCACTGAACCTGCAGCTCTGACTGCCACCTAGGTCACTTTGAACTCCTTGAGCTGATGGTCCATCAGGCAAAGACAGGAATTACTAGGTGGAGGGGTTATTGACCCTGATTATCATGGAGTACCAGGTTGTTGCAGCACAATGAAAACAAAAATGAATATGTCTGGAATGCAAGTGTTCCACATGGGGTATTTCCAGGCCCAGTAAAAACAGCAAACGGTCACTGTGGCAACAAGGTCTAAAAAGAACAAACTAAGAACAGAGGCCTCTCAGCAATGAGGGTCTGGGCCACCACACCTGGTAAGAATTTGAGTTTGCTAACGTTCTGTCCCGGCGGCCGCTCCTGACCTCTGAGGCAGGGTAACTCCTCTCGTCGCGGTCCCTGACCTCGGACGCTGGGTAGCTCCTCTCGGCCGCCCCCCTGACCTTGGACGTGGGGTACTCCTCTTGGCCGTTCCTGCACCGTCGCAATCTGGCACTCTCCGCCGCTGCCCCTGACCTCAGACGTGGGGTAACTCCTCTTGGCCACTGCCCTTCAGGCATGGGGTGCTCCCGGCTTCTGCCCCTGACCTTGAACGTGGGGTAGCTCCTCTCCTCTGCGCTTTCGCAGCCACCTGCGCTTTGGCGCGCCCCAGCGGACAGGAGGAGATACCCCACGCCCTTAAGCCCGAGGCCAGGGGCAGTGGCCGGGAGTCCCGACCCCACGCAGTGGCTGTGCGAGCACAGGAGGGCCTAGAGGAGTTATCCCACGTTGAAGGTCAGGAAGGGCGGCAGTGAGAAGATACCCTTCATCCAAGGTAAGGAGCATTGGCTGTGCTTTGCTGGAGCAGCCGTGAAGAGATACCCCACGCCCAAGGTAAGAGAAACCCAAGTAAGACGGTAGGTGTTGCAAGAAGGCATCAGAGGGCAGACACACTGAAACCATAATCACAGAAAACTAGTCAATCTAATCACACTAGGACCACAGCCTTGTCTAACTCAATGAAACTAAGCCATGCCCGTGGGGCAACCCAAGGTGGGAGGGTCATAGTGGAGAGATCTGACAGAATGTGGCCCACTGGAGAAGGGAATGGCAAATCACTTCAGCATTCTTGCCTTCAGAACCCCATGAACAGTATGAAAAGGCAAAATGATGGGATACTGAAAGAGAGACTCCCCGGGTCAGTAGGTGCCCAATATGCTACTGGAGATCAGTGGAGAAATAACTCCAGAAAGAATGAAGGGTTGGAGCCAAAGCAAAAAGAATACCCAGCTGTGGATGTGCCTGGTGATAGAAGCAAGGTCTGATGCTGTAAAGAGCAATATTGCATAGGAACCTGGAATGTTAGGTCCATGAATCAAGGCAAACTGGAAGTGGTCAAGCATGAGATGGCAAGAGTGAATGTCAACATTCTAGGAATCAGCGAACTGAAATGGACTGGAATGAGTGAATTTAACTCAGATGACCATTATATCTACTACTGCAGGCAGGAATCCCTCAGAAGAAATGGAGTAGCCATCACGGTCAACAAGAGTCCAAAATGCAGTAGTTGGATGCAATCTCAAAAACGACAGAATGATCTCTGTTTGTTTCCAAGGCAAACCATTCAATATCACAGTAATCCAAGTCTATGCCCCAACCAGTAATGCTGAAGAAGCTGAAGTTGAATGGTTATATGAAGACCTACAAGAACTTTTAGAACTAACACCCAAAAAAGATGTCCTTTTCATTATAGGGGACTGGAATGCAAAAGTAGGAAGTCAAGAAACACCTGAAGTAACAGGCAAATTTGGCCTTGGAATACGGAATGAAGCAGGGCAAAGTCTAATAGAGTTTGGCCAAGAAAATGCACTGCTCATAGCAAACACCCTCTTCCAAAAACACAAGAGAAGACTCTACACATGGACATCACCAGATGGTCAACACCAAAATCAGATTGATTATATTCTTTGCAGCCAAAGATGGAGAAGCTCTATACAGTCAGCAAAAACAAGACCAGGAGCTGACTGTGGCTCAGACCATGAACTCCTTATTGCCAAATTCAGACTTAAATTGAAGAAAGTAGGGAAAACCACTAGACCACTCAGGTATGACCTAAATCAAATCCCTTATGATTATACGTGGAAGTGAGAAATAGATTTAAGGGCCTAGATCTGGTAGATAGAGTGCCTGATGAACTATGGAATGAGGTTCGTGACATTGTACAACAGACAGGGATCAACCATCCCCATGGAAAAGAAATGCACAAAAGCAAAATGGCTTTCTGGGGAGGCCTTACAAATAGCTATGAAAAGAAGAGAAGCGAAAAGCAAAGGAGAAAAGGAAACATATAAACATCTGAATGCAGAGTTCCAAAGAATAGCAAGAAGAGATAAGAAAGCCTTCTTCAGCGATCAATGCAAAGAAATAGAGGAATACAACAGAATGGGAAAGACTAGAGATCTCTTCAAGAAAATCAGAGATACCAAAGGAACATTTCATGCAAAGATGAGCTCGATAAAGGACAGAAATGGTATGGACCTAACAGAAGCAGAAGATATTAAGAAGAGATGGCAAGAATACACAGAAGAACTGTACAAAAAATCTTCATGATCCAGGTAATCACGATGGTGTGATCACTCACCTAGAGCCAGATATCCTGGAATGTGAAGTCAAGTGGGCCTTAGAAAGCATCACCAGGAACAAAGCTAGTGGAGGTGATGGAATTCCAGTTGAGCTATTCCAAATCCTGAAAGATGATTCTGTGAAAGTGCTGCACTCAATATGCCAGCAAATTTGGAAAACTCAGCAGTGGCCACAGGACTGGAAAAGGTCAGTTTTCATTCCAATCCCAAAGAAAGGCAATGCCAAAGAATGCTCAAACTACCACACAATTGCACTCATCTCACACGCTAGTAAAGTCATGCTTAAAATTCTCCAAGCCAGGCTTCAGCAATATGTGAACAATGAACTTCCTGATGTTCAAGCTGGTTTTAGAAAAGGCAGAGGAACCAGAGATCAAATTGCCAACATCTGATGGATCATGGAAAAAGCAAGAGAGTTCCAGAAAAACATCTATTTCTGCTTTATTGACTATGCCAAAGCCTTTGACTGTGTGGATCACAAGAAACTGTGGAAAATTCTGAAAGAGATGGGAATACCAGACCACCTGATCTGCCTCTTGAGAAATAATGTATGCAGGTCAGGAAGCAACAGTCAGAACTGGACATGGAACAACAGACTGGTTCCAAATAGGAAAAGGAGTACGTCAAGGCTGTATATTGTCACCCTGTTTATTTAACTTATATGCAGAGTACATCATGAGAAGTGCTGGACTGGAAGGAACACAAGCTGGAATCAAGATTGCTGGGAGAAATATCAATAACCTCAGATATGCAGATGACACCACCCTTATGGCAGAAAGTGAAGAGGAACTCAAAAGCCTCTTGATGAATGTGAAAGAGGAGAGTGAAAAAGTTGGCTTAAAGCTCAACATTCAGAAAATGAAGATCATGGCATCCAGTCCCATCTCTTCATGGGAAATAGATGGGGAAACAGTGTCAGACTTTATTTTTCTGGGCTCCAAAATCACTGCAGGTGGTGATTGCAGCCATGAAATTAAAAGATGCTTACTCCTTGAAAGGAAAGTTATGACCAAAGTAGATAGCATATTCAAAAGCAGAGACGTTACTTTGCCAACAAAGGTTCATCTAGTCAAGGCTATGGTTTTTCCTGTGGTCGTGTATGGATGTGAGAGTTGGATTGTGAAGAAGGCTGAGCGCTGAAGAATTGATGCTTTTGAACTGTGGTGTTGGAGAAGACTCTTGAGAGTCCCTTGGACTGCAAGGAGATCCAACCAGTCCATTCTGAAGGAGATCAGCCCTGGGATTTCTTTGGAAGGAATGATGCTGAAGCTGAAACTCCAGTACTTTGGCCACCTCATGCAAAGAGTTGACTCATTGGAAAAGACTCTGATGCAGGGAGAGATTAGGGGCAAGAGAAGAGGACGCAGAGGATGAGATGGCTGGATGGCATCACTGACTCGATGGACATGAGTCTGAGTGAACTCCGGGAGTTGGTGATGGACAGGGAGGCCTGGCGTGCTGAGTTTCATGGGGTCACAAAGAGTCAGACACAACTGAGCGACTGATCTGATCTGATCAGATCTGAAATTTCTGTCTGATATACAGAAATTTGGAGAACATCACAGAGGAGGGAGAAGGTGAGTACCACTTAAAGGAGTGGGGCCTGAAGCTCAGGTCATACCACCTCGTGTATCAAGTGTTTCAGATGGATTGCAGCCTGCCACGACCTTGAATACTCAGAGACACAGTGGAAATAACATGAGACAAGCACACATCTGTGTACTGTCAAAGCGAGTTCTGTAACAAATATCTCATGTGCCTTATTGTCACATACAAATACCTAGGTCTGATGTTATCAATAGCTGTGAAAAATCTGTGGACACGGGACTCATCTCAAGGTGATAACATGCAATATTAAGCATCCACTGTATCTTAGTTTTACTTCCTACCCCAGGGCCTTCTCTAATTCCTTGGGAGATCATTCAGTCCATGGGCAAACACAGTTTGAAAATAAAGGGGAATTACCACCCCTGCCAGCAAGCACCAACCAGAAGGAATAGGGATGGATGCATACACAGATTCTTGCCTCTCAACGATAATCCTGAGATGCATCTTGTATGTTTCTTGGAGATGCTGGCAGAATCAAGCCCCAGTACTGCGCTATCTACTTTCTCATTTCTGCTTCTTAAGATCACTTCCTAAATAAACTGCCTTCACCTGAATTCTTGCTTTAGGCTCCTCTTTTGGGGTTGCAAGGAGACAAAATTAAAACAGAGGTGCTTTAAAATTTTAATAGAGAAAGAATGGAAGAAAGTTCAAGGTGAACCTTACCTGTCTGATTTCTAACAAGAGCAGGCAGGTACTTGAGTGATTACCTAACTGGAAAAATAGAAGCTGATACCTTATTTTTTCAAAAGCTAGTGAAATAGATCGTATTTATGAAAATCCAGTCTCTGTAGATGTATAATCATATCCTTACTTACCAATCTCAATTTTTATTAGTATCATTATCCCTGTCTGCCGGGGTCCAGCCCCGGTTGTTCCAGTGAATTCGAAGGGGAGATGGCTTCGGCAATCAGGAAACAATAGCTTTAATTAAATATTAATTAGAGATATAAAGAGTAATAAAATAAGGATAGCTCAGTGAGAAAATTCAGTGGAGAAAAGAGGCTGAATAACTTGGTTTATGTGGAAAACCAATAAAACTTCAACACAAGAAGTTTGCACCACCCATGTAGGCCACAGGCATCTTCCCATTCTCCCAAGGGAGAGGAGACACTAAGGCCTCCCCGGTCAGATCTTAGAAGCCCAGGCAAAATTAGTAGGTTTGTCAGGCCTCCGCGCTCCAGATGGGAATTAAGCCAGAAGGTGAAAGAAAGAATGACATGAGGAGACCAGTCTTTCAAGGAACTGATCCCATTCTTTATTTTCCAGGGTCCGTTTTTATACACAGAGATGTAATACAAAAGTCACGTGGGGTCAGCAGTCCTGACTTTTATCAAAATCAGGTGCTTCATACAAATGTATACAAAGGTCTTAGGGGTGTTACATGATCTTCTGGCCAGGGGGCCTGCTGACAATTTATGACCCTCTCTTTGTGACAGCAGTCAGTCAACCGGAACACTTATTTCTCCAGGGGTGATTATTCTTAAAACAGACGCCATCTTCTGAAGGCATCAGATAAAGTTACATTCCTATAGGGTGAGGGTATAGTGGGTTTTAATTAAGGAAAGAATTTGCTTAGCCTAAGGTCTAACGTGATTAATATCAAAGGTTAATACTTATTTCTCTTATATGTTAGTTATATTCATTAATGTGTATAAGGCGCAAGGGATATGGAGATGTAGCAGCAAATTTTGGCTCAACAATAAAACCCTCCACCGGTATAATTCCTAACTAGCCCACTAATACTATAGTAAAAATTTTCTAACTTCTCAAAAAAATCTGTTTTTAAAAGGTTTAAAGCATCTCGTGCCTCTCACGGCTGGGAGGCTGTGAACAATCACATGTGGCCGGACAAACCTGTCAGGCAGGCTAGAGAACCTTCAGAGGAGTTGGTAGGTTGAAACACTCCTGTCATGCCCAGGAAATATTATTAACTGGAGCTGTAAGTTAACTCTTTTTCAGAGCGAGGTGGTAGGGGACAGCCCCCCGTAAAGTCAGAGGTGTAGGTGAGAGCACAAAGCAGTAGTGTAGGCAGACTCTGGTTTTGGGGGTAGATGCTCGAGAATTTCCAGGGGGACTCCTGAGCCTCGATCCCGCCTTTGCGTATGCCGAGGCTCCTTCCTCATAATCTTTGCCACGGGCAGAGATCCTCACGCTGGCTCCCGGCACCTGTCCCTGAATCTGCTCATCCTCATTATTTAAACCTCATTCCTATTTCTTCTCAAAATATACCTCTATTCCAGTCTATTCTCCTTACCAACCCATAAGCATCTCAGTCTCTTGAATTTCTTTTCTGGTTTTTCCACTCACCCAAATTTCCCTTTTATGTATATATCAGGCTGGTCAAATCATATTGGTCCCATAAGCACACCTCAAAACTTTATCTCCTCCAAGTTCTTCTCTAATAGTGAATCCTTGAATCCCTTCTCTCCAGTGGTCACAGACTCCTTATAGAACAGATTTCTTGACTAAACCAAGTTCCTTCTGTGCCTCAGTAATTATTTCCATGACCTGAAGAGGGCACTGCTTGCACGGTTGACGACAGAGAATCAACGGCCCATCTGACAAACCAGTTCCTGTTCTGAAGCCAGGATGTCACCAAGGTTCTGATGAGAACAAGAGGCTTTTATCTCCCTGAAGGAGAGAACTGCCAGCATGGCAGGCCCCGGTTTGCTGTGGGCAGCCATGGTCTCCATCTATCTTGGTAAGGAAAGCATATGTATTTGCTTTTACTAACAGCCACTAGGACTGGGAAGTAGGAAGAAAAATTATTAACACAGGTATCTTGTTACTTCCTCATGGGTCCAAGCTCCAGGGGGCAAGAAAGCTGATGAATTTTACTGAAGTTTAGATCAAGCAGAAGAAAGGTGGGTGGCAATGGGGACCAGCTTGGACATCTGCCTGCTTTCTCTCTCCTGTGACACCCAGTGCGGACCTTTCTCTCCTCCTTCCCACAGGACCCAGTGTGGCCCAGACGGTCACTCAGCCTCAACCACAAGAGTCTGTACAGGAGACAGGCACAGTGACCCTGGACTGTACATATAGCACCAGTGAGAGTGATTATTATTTGTTCTGGTACAAACAGCCTCCCAGCGGGGAGATGGTTTACATTATTCGCCAAAATGCTTATGAACAACAGAATGCAACCAACGATCGCTACTCTGTGAACTTCCAGAAAGAAGCCAAAACCTTCAGTCTCAAGATCTCAGACTCCCAGCTGGAGGATGCTGCAGTGTATTTCTGTGCTTACAGTGGTGCACGGTGAGATGAGCAATGGAGAGAGGCCTACAGAAACCTCAGACCTCAGCATCTGTGCAGAGGTTGGGGGGAAGTAGCTGGGGTAAAAGGAACAGAAAATCATGGACTTCTGTAGAGGAAAAAATATTATTCCATCTGCCTATAGGAAACACAAAGGATATCTATAAGCTGAAGTTCTCAAAATAGTAATAAAAATAATGGAGGTACATAATGCTTTATAAAGTATTTACATTCATATGTATTTAACTTTCAAAACCCTGTTGATAGGAGAGGTAAGATATTCTGTGTCACTACCATCCAGGGATTTTTATAGCTCTAACTAAAGCTGTGTTCTCTATCTGCATGTTCCATTATCATATCCAAGTCAATATATCTGAAATCGAATGTTTCATACTCCCCACAAATCTTATTTGTTATTTTCCTCAGCTTTGATCAGGTTTAAAACACACAATAAAAATCTTCTATTTCTGGGCTTGGAGAATTTCTTCATCACTTACCCCCCAGCCTGGGCTGTCTAATTTTGTGGTGTGTGTGTGCACCCACATCTAATTTCTTTATAATTACAAAACAGTGTGACAAACTACATCACATTTATCTCATTGTTTCCGTTTCTGACTTCAACCTAATTCCACCCTCTTTTTCTCAAATTTCCTTAAAGCACAATTGGCCTGATCTAGAACTTAAGGAAAGAGAACAAACACATCCAAAGGGATTGCATGTGCTGCTAGTACTTGTCAGCAAATGCAAATTAATAATTAAAAGAAAACAAAAATATTAATCTCTGGTTATGCTACCACTGCTTCTGGGATGTGGTGAGCCATTTAGAAGAACCAGGTCTAAAGGTGGGGCCAAGCAGTTGTCATAGCCAGAGTCACCACCTAACATCCCCCGAGAAACCGGAAATGTCTGGACCTGGAAATGATTCCACCTTACTTATGTGAAAGGGAAAAAATGATAAAATCGGAAAAATGATGCCAATAATTCTTTGTATGTCCATAATCTGCCCTCCCCAGTACATAGCTATGAAGACCCCCCTCCTGGAGCATTTAATTCTATCTGCCTACTTTGAGTGAATGATAAAGTTGGAAAAGATATTCCATGACTGAAATAGTTAAGCCTAATGAGAGGGTTCCAGACCTCCAGAATGCTCCAGGGAGGGGTTTCCATGAAAAATCAGGGAAGACAAATCAGCCAAAGTTTTGTTTTTTGTTTTTTGGTTTTTGGTTTTTGGTTTTTTTTTTTTTTTTTGCTTTCTTTTGAAGTCCTGATGGAAAAGGAAATCAACACTGACAGTACAAAAATTAGTGCTAAATGTTATAAATTGTGCTTTCTTTTTCTTTCTACTGTTCTAGATCAATGAGTCTAGGGTAGATGTGGCATGTAGTAATCACCTGGGAGTTAAAGACTACAGTCTTCACCCTCAAACCTTGAGAATAACCACAGTTACATTGTTACTATGGGAGTGTTCAGTTCACTTCAGTTCAGTTCAGTCGCTCAGTCGTGTCCGATTCTTTGCTACCCCATGGACTGCAGCACACAAGGCCTCCCTGTCCATCACCAACTCCCAGAGTATATTCAAACTCATGTCCACTGATTCATGTCCATGGGAGTGTTTCACAACCATAAATTATGCTAAGATGGTAAAAAGTTTGATTAACCCCATTTCATTGAAGTTCATCTTTTTAAAGCAGAGTTGATTAAGATGTTTACCTAATTTAAACTGTTTAAGCAAATAATTCTGTTTGGAATAATGAATGGAAAAGTATGTTATATGCCCTCAGTTAATAGGATCGGGGAACAATGAATCTACTGGGGCACTACCCCTCCTAATGACACTTCACATGAACTTTAGGCAAAGCTAACTACTAGATACATGACTGGCTTTCCCTAATTATACACTATAAAAGCTTATTGCTTGTTAAAAATGGAAATACCATGCTCATTGGTAACTAGCCATTTCCTAACAGCCCCTTACATGCTCACTTCCAACCCCAACCATTTTGGCTGTCTTGATTCCTCTCCCAAACTTATTCATGACCCAGCAACTAAAGAGAAAATGCTTGGCACAGCCAGCAATTAAACAGTGGAATAGCTTAGAATCCTCACCAGGATTCTGTTCAACACTCTGACTTTCTCCCCACAACCTGTGTCTGTTCTGATATCCATACCAAATAACAAACAGGTTATTAAATATTGGGTTATGAGTTTTTAATATCACCCCAGCCTAGAAGGAAATACAACATATACCATAGCATACTATAACAAATAGTCTACTAGGCAAGAGTGAGCTAATGTGGCTAATGAAGAAATAAGTAAAAAGTGTAAAATTTTTTTGTCATGCAGACATATTCATAAAATAAAAGTCTGATAGATACACAAGTATCAGCTAATCTGATCCTTAATTTTGCCTCATTCACTTTTCTACCTACTGTCTGGACAAGAATATCCTGTCCTGCTTCTGTGATGAACAGATGTTCTGAATCCCAGTTTCTAATATGGTGGGTGAGGGGGGTAGGTAGGGGATCTTCCCATCAGTTCAGTTCAGTTGTTCAGTCGTGTCTGACTCTTTGCAACCCCATGGACTGCAATACGCCAGGACTCCCTGTCCATCACCAACTCCCAGAGTTTACTCAAACTAATGTCCATTGAGTCGATGATGTCATCCAATCATCTCATCCTTGGTCGTCCCCTTCTCCTCCTGCCTTCAATCTTTCCCAGCATCATGGTCTTTTCAAATGAGTCAGTTCTTCACATCAGGTGGCCAAATATTGGAGTTTCAGCTTCAACATCAGTCTTTCCGATGAATATTCAGGACTGATCTCCTTTAGGATAGACTGGTTGGATCTTCTTGCAGTCCAAGGGACTCTCAAGTCTTCTCCAACACAACAGTTCAAAAGCATCAATTCTTCTGCACTCAGCTTTATAGTTCAACTCTCACATCCATACATGACTACTGGAAAACCATAGCTTGATTAGAGGGTCCTTTGTCGGCAAAGTAATGTCTCTGCTTTTTAATGTGCTGTCTAGGTTGGTCATAACTTTTCTTCCAAGGAGTAAGCGTCTTTTAATTTCATGGCTGCAATCACCATCTGCAGGGATTTTGGAGCCCCCGAAAAACAGTCTCTCACTGCTTCCACTGTTTCCCCATCTATTTGCCATGAAGTGGTGGGACCAGATGCCATGATCTTAGTTTTCTGAATGTTCAGTTTTAAGCCAACCTTTCACTCTCCTCTTTCACTTTCATCAAGAGGCTTTTTAGTTCTTCTTCGCTTTCTGCCATAAGGGTGGTGTCATCTGCATCTCTGAGGTTATTGATGTTTCTCCCAGCAATCTTGATTCCAGCTTGTGCTTCATCCAGCCCAGCATTTCTCATGATGTACTCTGCATTTAAGTTAAATAAGCAGGGTGACAATATACAGCCTTGATGTACTCCTTTCCTATTTGGAACCTGTCTGTTGTTCCATGTGCAGTTCTAACTGTTGCTTCCTGACCTGCATACAGATTTCTCAAGAGGCAGTTGGGAGTATTAATTTGTTGGAGTGGCCCACATAACTGAGGAAGCTTGTTTCCTCACTAGATCACCAATTTATTATAAAAGCATACAATTCAGTAACAGCCAGGCAGAAGAGATGGGTAGGGCAAAATATGAAGAAAGGAGAGCTTTCAGGCTCATCTGTAGCACACAACTCTTCCTGAATCTCCACCTGTTCACCAACCCAGAGGCTCTCTGAACCCCAGCCTTAAGGGTTTTTATAGGGGCTTCATTGTTTATATATGACTGATTGAATCATTATCCACTGGCAATAGATTCAACAGCTGCATCCTCTCTCTGGAGATCAGGGGGATGGGCCTACAAGTTGCAACCCTCTAATCACAGCGTTGGCTCCTCTGTCAACCAGCCACTGTCTTTAGGTGCTTTCTAAAAATCACCTCGTTAACATAATATAAGATAACTTTAAGGCCCTTGCCACAAGAAATTCCGAGAGTTTTAGTTGCCAGAAATGGAATGAAGATCAGATATCCATTTCTTATCATAAACCAAAATATCACATATGCTTAGGTTAGTATTTGCTTAAGAACATGGTCAGAATAGAACTTTTAGGCATTGAGACCACATTAGAATATTTTGATTCCTATTTATATGCTTTGCTAACACTGTTTGTCTGCTTTGGTTACTAACAAAACCGAGAGTATGGAGCTTTCATGTTCTTTCTCTCCTAACACAGCTTTTTGTCTCACTTCTCTTTGGAAGCTTCATTGTCTCTGCGACATCAGGAATGGACACGTTCCACTGACTGCAGCAACGGAAGTCTACCCTGTGGCAGAAGGAAATTCCTGCTTAATGGGAAGGCTGATGCAGATAACCTTTTCTAGAAGCTCAGAATTACACTGATCATTTCTTGCACAGAACATTTGCAATTTCAGAAAGGTGAGTGATGTCAGATCTAAAAATCTTCGGTTCTGTCTTACTTCATTTAGATTCAGATTTAAGGGGAAACACTGGAGAAGTCTCATGAATTTCAATGAGTGCTATTTTCCACCAATCTGTAGAAGATATAAATTTAAAGAATGGTTAAAGCATTAACCAAAACGGACATTGCCAGTAATTCTGCACTGTCATCAAAGCATGTATGTTTGTAAGCCAATCAGCACTTTAGATGAGTGATAGAATTTGGAAAACTATAAAACCTTCACACATTTTTAAGATGACTTCTAAAATATTTTATAATTACTTTAAATGTTTAAGTAGCTCTAAAGGTTATAAATTCCACTGCAGTATAAATATTGACATTCTCAAATAAAACTCATATAATAGCTTATAAATATATGCAATGAAATCTTAATATCAAAGTAATCTGATATCCATCAACATCCAATTAAAACTCGTGAACAAGATATCATGTTACTCCTTTCTTTTCTTAAAATCATATTTCCATTCAATTTCTCCTGCAGAATTTAATACATTTTGTCTTTAAAAGTCTTTTACTGATTACCAAAAATGTCTGCAAAACATGTATGAAATTAACATTATTTTTTAATTTTCCCTAATCATATTGTTCTAATTGTTAAAAGATATTTTTTTTCTGGATTGAGTTGTAAATACAATTACTAGTGATGCATACTTAATGAAAACAACCTAAATATGTTATAATTTTTAAACATTTTTTTAATGTAACAGCCAAAAAAGATTTTTGAAAGCACATTTCTTAATGAAATGACTGAGGTCAGATTTAATTGCTTTGATTAAATGCTTTCCTGACACCAATAAAAAGAAATACCCCCTTTCCTTAATGCCCTAGTGGTTTTTCAACCTCAGAGCAGCACTGCAAAAATTCCATGTAAAGTAAGAAGGACAGTTGTGAAATGAAAGTTAGGAAATGAGAACCACAGTCATTTTTAGGAAAGGGTACATAGAGAAGTCAAGGATCTAGACACTGATTCCCTTAAATACGTATCTTTTCCCTACTTTGAAGATCACTGCATGAGTGTATCTGCTAAGTCGTCTCAGTCATGTCCGACTCTTTGCAACCCTATGAACCCACCAGGCTCTTCTGTCTATGGGATTCTCCAGGTGAGAATACTGGAGTGGGTTGCCAAGCCCTCTTCTAGGGGATCTTCTCGACCCAGGGATTAACCCACGTCTCTTGTGTCTTCTGCACTGGCAGGTGGGTTCTTTAGCACTAGCACCACCTTGGAAGCCTAGCATTAGATTTCTCTATGTATTACTGATTCATTCTCAGCCAGTCTTCATTCCATAACGAGTTTTGAGGAAAGTAAGCAGGAAATTTGAAGGATAGAATCTTCAGTTTCAGTAAGCTGATAAATTTCCTAAAACCTCTTTGACATTTCTGGTTTGGGGGAATGGCTACTGATGAATTAGAAAATAATAGGGCCTGAACTCTTGCATGATACAAAGTCATTTGCATACAAGTCACTCATACCTGTATCTTTATCTTGGAAAAGGCAATTTTAAATACCAGCATCATTCATTAGCAACACTGTAAAAGAAAAAGCTGTTCCAATCTTGGGGAAAAACATGACCATTGCTAGATCCCTTTTTGTCTATCATGCAAGAGCATTTTCTAGTAGACACTTATCTGACACTCTTGAAGAAGGTAATTAACTGTACAACAGTTGGTACTAGAATTTGGGGTTAATTTTTCTTCTAGACCATAAACTTATAATACCTCTTCTATTTCCATGGGTTAACTTCCAACACACAGGAGTGTAAACCATATGAGCCTTTCCTCATAAATATTTATGGATTGGTAGGTAAATATGCCGTGATACCAGTGAAGGAAACCATCAATCCATCGAAGCTATTTTATTCACTATAATCAGGTATTATTTAAAAATGCAGATGCAATCATTTCAGGTTCTTGCTTAAATTAATCAGTGACTTCCCATTTCCCATGGGATAAAATTCAGAATTATCAAGACTCAAAAAGTCCTCTTTGCTCTGACTTACTTCTCTGGCCTCATCTCCCAACTCTCATCCTCACCCATATTGGACTATGGGCTTACTATCTCCTGCCTGCCCTTCTAGGTCCTTTCTTCATCCTTCCACACCATGTTCTGTGACCCAGGTGGCTAACCTGTAGGAACTGTATCAATGGGCTCTCTTGCCTCCTGACTTTTGGTTGGTATAGCCTCAAGGGGGGGCACCTGCAGAGACCAGAGGAATGGATGAGCATAAGGTCAGGGTATACAGTGCCCCTAAAACATCTACTTCTGCTTTATTGACTATGCCAAAGCCTTTGACTGTGTGGATCACAACAAACTGTGGAAAATTCTTAAAGAGATGGGAATATCAGACCACCTGACCTACCTCCTGAGAAATCCGTATGCAGGTCAAAAAGCAACAGTTAGAACTGAACATGGAACAACAGACAGGTTCCAAATTGGGAAAGGAGTACATCAAGGCTGTATATTGTCACCCTGCTTATTTAACTTATATGCAGAGTCCATCATGAGAAACACTGGGCTGGATGAAGCACAGGCTGGAATCAAGATTGCTGGAGAAATATCAATAACCTCAGATATGCAGATGACACCACTCTTAAGGCAGAAAGTGAAGAAGAACTAAAGAGCCTCTTGATGAAAGTGAAAGAGGAGAGTGAAAAAGTTGGCCTAAAACTCAACATTCAGAAAACTAAGATCATGGCATCTGGTCCCACCACTTCATGGCAAATAGATGGGAAAACATTGGAAACAGAGAGAGACTTTATTTTGGGGGGCTCTATTCAAAAGCAGAGACATTACTTTGCCAAAAAAGGTCCATCTAGTCAAGGCTATGGTTTTTCCTGTGGTCACGTATGGATATGAGAGTTAGACTGTCAAGAAGGCTGAGCGCCGAAGAATTGATGCTTTTGAATTCTGGTGTTGGAGAAGACTCTTGAGAGTCCCTTGGACTGCAAGGAGATCCAACCCGTCCATCCTAAAGGAAATCAGTCCTGAATATTCATTGGAAAGCCTGATGTTGAAGCTGAAGCTCCAATACTTTGGATGCAAAGAGCTCCAAATACCTGATGCTCCAATACCTGATGCAAAGAGCCAACTCATTGGAAATGACCCTGATGCTGGGAAAGATTGAAGGCAGGAGGGGAAGGGGATGACCAAAGAAGAGATGCTTGGATGGCATCACCGACTCAATGGACATGAGTTTGAATAAACTCTGGGAGTTGGTGATGGACAGGGAAGCCTGGCGTGCTGTAGTCCATGGGGTCACAAAGAGTCAGACACAACTGAGCAACTGAACTGAACTGATATAGTGCCCCAGATTCCTACCTCTGAGACTGACATAGGCTGACATTGAACCTCTATCACAAGGTCAGCTCTTTAAGACAGCATCTCCAAAGAGCCTCTCTATCCCCAGGTTCCAGTAATCACTTTGTCCCTTCCATTTAAGACCCAGAGTGATGCCAGAGCCAAAATAGCACTATCCCTTAGGTGTTCCCTTCTCCCTGCTTATACTTCTGTAACTAGTGTCTCATTAGAGTCTCCTCAAATTAGGCAAATTTTGTTTGAGTTTTCTGCTAGAATTCTGATTGATGCTTTCAGATTCTAAAATGTGCTTATTTTTTACTTTAATGTTACTTTTTCAGGGAGGATTTTCCTAGCCTCCTTGATTCAGTATAACTGCCTGTTAAACTCTTACAGTGCTCAGTACTCTCCCATCACAACATCCTCCACACTTGGTGGCAATTGTTGAATGAGTGTCCCTTTCTCAAACAGGCTGTGTCTTCCACAACATTACAGACTGAATTTTTGTCTTCTCATTGCTATAGCCTAAGAGACCAACCTGGAATCTGGAACACAGTGGATTCTCAATAGTTATTTGTTCAATTCATAAGAGGATGCGTGAATGAGCTTGTTCTTATTCCAAAACCGTATTGCATCAGAAAAATACAAAGCAAAAGTTGTGGGAAATATATGAATAATTTTTAAAGATATTAATTATAAGGTACTTTAATAACCACTTCTCAGAGAAAGAGCCAGAGATGAAAACTACCTTTGTAGCCCATAAGCATATATATACATATATATAAACATTTACCAGAACATGAGCATGTATCATGACTCAAAGAAGCCATAGGAAAGATGTATAAAAGCCATATTCTCTGAATACTATACAATAAAGCTGGAAATTAATAATTAAAAATAAATAAATAATTTAAATAAACTATAAACTAATTTAAATAAATATTAAAATATAAAATTTAAATAAATGATAAATTAATAATTAAAAATAGTAAATAAGTTGAAGGAAATTAACCACTTATGATATTCTAAATAATTTCCAGGTCAAAGAACTAAAAATTAAAATTGCAGATCATTAAAAATTTACTCTAATGACAGTACTACATATAAAAATCTATGGATTTGTTCAAAGAACTACTCATAAGAAATGCATAGAAATTATATAAAAAAAAACAAAAACAGAAAAAAACTATAGGTACAAAATTGATAACAAATACTAAAAAGCTACTGAAACCTATTATACAGAGTGAAGTAAGCCAGAAAGAAAAACACCAATACAGTATACTAATGCATATATATGGAATTTAGAAAGATGGTAACAATAACCCTGTGTACAAGACAGCAAAAGAGACACTGATGTATAGATCAGTCTTATGGACTCTGTGGGAGAGGGAGAGGGTGGGGAGATTTGGGAGAATAGCATTGAAACATGTATAATATCATGTATGAGACGAGTCGCCAGTCCAGGTTCGATGCACGATACTGGATGCTTGGGGCTGGTGCACTGAGACGACCCAGAGGGAGGGTATAGGGAGGGAGGAGGGAGGAGGGTTCAGGATGGGGAACACAGGTATACCTGTAGTGGATTCATTTCGATATTTGGCAAAACTAATACAATATTGTAAAGTTTAAAAATAAAATAAAACTAAAAAAAAAAAAAAAGAAATGCATAGCCTTAAATACATTTATTAATGAAAAGTTAAATAAAGAAGCTAAATTTTGCTTTCAAGAAATAAAAAATAATAATAATGAGCAAAATAAACTAACATAAAGAAGTGGAAAGTCTAATAATAAAAGTAGGAATTAATTTAAAAGCAAAACAAAAATTAAAATTTATAAGTAAAGAGTTCTAGAAAATACGTTAAGAAGAAAGAAAGTAAACATAAATACACAACATCAAGAATGAAAAAAGTAATAAGAAAAATAACACAAATACATATCAAAAATGAGAATGGTGATATTATTAACAACTTCTAAGGAAGGAATTTTTTAAGTATCAGTTAATACTTTTGTAAATAGATCCTGATTAAATGGATGATTTTTAGAAATACACAATCTTTTCACTTGAACTTCTAAAGTTTGCAAAAATTTGTATTATTTTATAATTCCATAGTCTGCATCAAATCATAAGGGAAAAAAATCCTGAATTCTGCCTCTTCTATTTCTCTCATATATCCAGCACATAAATACCAAGAACCAAATCTCAACTCTCCTGTATTTCCATCTTTTAAAAAAAACTATTTTTATTCCTACTAGTGTGGGATGAATTGTGTCACCCCAAAATTCATACGTGGAAACCTAAACCCCTAGTGCCTTAGAACGTGACTACATTTTAAGATAGGGCCTTTAAAACAGTGATTAAGTTAAAATGAGGTCATTAGGGTGGGCCTTAATCCAACCTGACCAATGTCCTTATAAAAAGAGGTGATGAGGGAAAAAAAAAAACAAAAGAGGTGATTAGACACAGACACTGGGATGCTCAAACACAGAGGAAGACCGTCTGGGAACACGAGAAGGCAGGCATCCACAAGCCAAGGAAAGAGGCTTGAGTCAAAATCAACCTGCTGACACCTTGATCTTGGACTTCTGGCCTCCAGAACTGTGAGATATACATTCCTGCTGTGTCAACCACCCAGTCTGTGTTACAGACACCCTACGTTTACTTTTAACAAGCAAATACAGAGACCATGTGCCAATCACTGTGCTAGACACTGGAAAATCAAGGCCGATTAAGAAAATAAGTCCCTGTTTTCAGAGGGCTCACACTTTATCAGGATAAACATACCTGCACATGCATGTGTGTTAGTCGCTTATTCGTGTCCAGCTCTTTGCAACCCCATGGACACCAGCCCACCAGGTTCCTCTGTCCATGAGATTCTCCGGGCAAGAAAACTGGAGTAGGTTGCCAGTGGATTGCCAGTTCCTTTTCCAGTGGACCTTCCCGACCCAGGGATTGAACCCGGGTCTCCCACACTGCGGGCAGATCCTTTACCATCTGAGCCACCAGAAAGCCTAAATATATGTGCACACTGACAATAATTCTAACACCAACTTTGACACTCCTGAATGACTCAGAGGTGGATGCCTGACCCAGTTGAGCCAATCATACCATCTATACCCCACTGCAGTCATAAACTGACCCCTGGAGGAAAACCTAATTCAGACTAAGGTGAGAAAATCCCAGAATGTTTACATTTGGGATGGGAAAGAGGAATTCGTCTTTGGTGGCCATGCCATGAAATGAACTTCGGCTAGAAACTGTTTGCATTCAGGTCTCCTGATTTGTGGTCTAAGTGAATAAACCTTATGTACAGAGAGAGGTGGAATAAAAGGAAAATCCTTGAAAGATTCGGTTTCCTGGCACCCTGGATACCTGAGGCCCATATACATACATATATATATTCTGTACTGCCTAGGTTATAGGAGCCAATGTATACATACATACATGCATTCTGTACTGCCTAGACTTTAGGAGCCAATGTATACATACATACATACATACATTCTGTACTGCCTAGGTTACAAGAGCCAATGCATTTCTCTTCTTGACTAAGCTTACTTATATTATATTTCTGTCATATGACAAATGTCCTGACTAATTAAATAAGGTTTTTAAGGATTAATTTGCTTAAAAACTTTTGGAAACACCTTGTTGGCTTACAAAAAGCAAATTCTACAGCTTACTCTCAATTCCACAGCTTACTCTCTCAGTAATTTCTCCAAATATCCTGAAGGTGGCACTCCTTACATTCAAAAAGGAAAAAAAAAAGAAACCCACCCTTTTGTCCAAAACATTAAAAAAAAAAAAAAAAATGGAGGAACTTAGTGAATTGCATGAGGTAATTCTAATTGGTTGGAACATCTGTTGAAATGGTGTTTCTTTAGATAAAGAAAAAGTTAACATGTTTGAGGACCCCTAATCAGCTTTCAAGGCACCTTAATCTAAATCTTCAGTGAAGTGGACAAGAAAAAAGAAAAGGAAACATGAAAAAGCTACTAGCAGCGATTCTGTGGCTTCAACTAGGCTGTGAGTTGAAGGTTTATTGGAAAGAGAACCATGGGGGTCAAGGAATTGTCATAAAGTATTCAGAAGTGGAAATAAGATTCAGTGTGACCCATCTCTGGTTCTCTGGGTAGGAACTGGATTATAGGAATAGCTAGTGAACTCCTTCTAAAATGTTCTCTCTGAACAGGGTTAAATGCAGAGCTGAAAGTGGAGCAAAGCCCTCCATCCCTGATCATCCGGGAGGGGCCAACTGGTATCAACTTCGATCATTCATTCACTACCTCGGACACATTCCTCTGGTACAGACAGGATCAGGGGAAGAGCCTGGAATCTCTGTTTTTACTGATGTCAAATAGAACAGTGAGGAAGAAGGGAGGATTAACAGCCTCCTTTGATATCAAAGCCCGTGGCAGCCCCCTGCATATCACAGCCTCCCATCCTGGCCTCTCTGCCACATACTTCTGTGCCGTGGACGCATAGTATCCCCCTGATGTGTCCAGTCTGTACTCAAACCTGCAGCTGTGGCTCCAGCCCACACCCCTGTTTCAGGGACTGCAGTTCTAAGGATTCCTTCACTGTCTCTGGCTCTCTGCCTGAAAGAAGATTTCTGAGTTAAATGAGAAAAAAATGGTATTTTAACTTTGATTTTCTTTATTGTGGAAGTTTTTTAGAAGGAAGGAGGATTGTGAGGCAGGCAGAATGGGGAACAACCTAAACATGTCTTTTCCAAGAATATGAAGCCTCATCTTTTATTGCCTCATAGTCAAAATCCATGAGTCTTCCATTACAGAGTAATTTTACATTTAGTGTAACTGTCACAAATAATTCCTGTGAAATACGGAACCATTGTTTGTTTTGATATGCAAAGATAACATATAGCCATGGAGGGGAAAGGAGAATAAAAGCTTTATAATATAATATTCTATGAAAGGCTCCTTACCTAGTTTTTCCTGCTGAAACATTGACTGCAGTAGACAGGCAATACCTATGTGATCTATAGATTGAGTCTTCGCAACATGTGGAGAGATTTTTATTGTAAGACCTTAAAAGAAAATTAAAAGGCTAATTTGAAAAGCCTGAACCCACAATATTTCATGACAACAACATACATATACCTGATCTACAAACCCAGGATACATGCAAATACTCTTATGTCTCTTTTATTTTTCCAACTGATTGTTAGAGTGACTACCTGCCAGATAAGCAGGAAGTTCATTCTCTCTTTTGAGGCCTTCCCCACGCCGGCTCCTGACCTGTCTAAGAACCCAAGGGACTTGGGCAGTTTGGAAGAGGTTAGCGCAGCTTCCACACACCGTCAGAGGTCCTCCCAGTTGACTCTTGCCTTGTTTTTTGTTGGTGTCCAGTCTCCCCCAAGATCTGTGTAGGATTGCTGGACCACTGCTGATCCAGGCCCTGAAGAGTGACCCCACTCCAATGTCAGCTGGTCAAGGGTGCCTCAAACCTGGGTTCCCAAGGTTTTAGACTCTGTGTCATCTTTTTTGTAGATGCACAACCATCATTGGAGACCCAGAAAATCAAAGGATGCTGGGTTCAGAGTGGTTCTGGCATTTATATTGTGAGTCCACACAACATTGCTTTTTTCCATTTTCTGGGACCCATACCTAACAGATAATATCTTTTTTGTTTTGTATGTCTCAGACCCAAGGACCTGATTATGCTCACTTTCTCTAGAATGACAGTAGGGTTATGGACCCTCTTAAGGAAAGACTCTCTAAATAACCTCTAAACATCCTGCAACCTCTCTATAATCAAAGTTGCCTTTGGTAACTCAAAGGGTGATATATCCTATAAATGAGTCTCTCCAAGGCGACCTAAGCCAGTTTTTTAAGAGAGGCCACCCATGTTTCTACATTGTCAAACTTCCTTTTCTAAAGGATGCTTGCCTCATTGAATACGAGTAGTTTTCTGGGATTTTCTTGCTGAATAATAGAACTAATCCAAACATTATCATTCATAAGCACCCTGCTGCATGCTTTTTTGAATCAATTTAATAAAACAAAGCAAAGTTACATATTAAGTTTTAAGCTCCTGGCTAAGTCATTAGTAAAAAGACTTAGTTTAATGGCAAGGAAAATAGTATCTAGTCTGTTACAACCTGCTGCACCTCTGTGTGTCCTGTAATATTCCTGTCCCAGAACAGTTTGCAATGGGAGTCACTCCCTGGTTCAAAGACCTTTATTAAAACTCCAGAATGTTTCTGGTATTTGTTTAAACACTTTCTGAAAGTTGGTATTCATAATATCAATTCTTTATTATTTTAGAGGCTTTCCTTCCCTCTAACTACTCTGCAAAAAGTCCATGCCTGTATTTCTTACAACCCAGGAACAGTGGCTCTGTTCCACAACCCTGCTCCTTCCTCTGCCAGGGGAGTATGTGTCCTGAGTGTGGTGGTTTGTTCCGTTCCTCTCTTCTCCATGTGGTAGTGCTGATTAGTCGGCTGGGTTAGTTATTAGTTGAAATCCAAATTCAGATCAGATCCCTCCATGATGCACAATTATATACCCCAAGACACATCCGTGAACATCTTCATAGGCCATGAAAAGCCAGGGATTTTTATTTCTTGGTCTTTGTATGTGCAAAAGTGTTGGTAACTATAGCCTGCAATCCATTTTCTTCATCACTCAGGAATGTCTAAGGACCAATATATGGCTACAAATAATACAAATGTAGATTTATTTCTATTGTACATTTAACTTGAAATTACAGTCCTTGGATAAATATTTTAAGGTGGAGTTCCAACATAGCAGGGCTACTTATTCCAAAGGCTTCAGTATTATCACCTTTCTGTTCTTTCCTTATATTTTCTCATTTGAACTTCACAGCAAAAGAATATGATTTTTTGTGTGTGAATGAGAGGCCCCACTTAGTTAACAGACACAGAGTGGTAGAACCAGCTTTTGACTGGGTGAATAGGAGAAAATATGCTACAAGAGAAGGAATTTTGACTAAAAATTCCCTATCATCCCAAATTCATAAGCATGGGAGCTTCATCAATGATACATTGACTTCAACTACGTTAGGAGTTGCAGAGATATAGCTCAAGAATCATGAAAACAGAAAGTCAAAAATTGACGTCTTAGTAATTATCTCACACATTTTATAGAGGCTTTCAGATCAAGAATTAACACACAACAGGAAATGGAAAGAGCACTGTTATCTGCCAAAATTACTCAGGCAGCATTGTAAGCAAACTCACAAAATAAAGTCAGGAGAGAACCCTAACAGCTAATTTGGTAATTTTTAAAGGAAAGAATTGAATAAGAGCACCATAAGGAAGCTTCTCTTATTATAGCAAATCAGATCTTTAGTAAATTTTCCTCATTTAAATTTTTTAGGAGAAAGGAAACTAGAAGGCACCAAAGAGCTCTAAGAATGGGGTGTCTCACCTCAGACCAGCTGCACTGAGGAGGACAGAGGTCTGTCTACACAAGCCCTAGCAATAACTTTGAATATGGATCGATTGTTCTCTTCTCCACTGTTTTCACTTCTATAGCATGGGGTCAGTAATTGAGCAGCTTTCTCCAGGGAGGATTTGGAAGAATAAGATGCTCACTGAAGCTATCAGTCAACAAAATTGTACTAAAAAATCTATTCAAATCTGGCTGTCTCTTTTCCACTGAATCATTAGCAATTGTAACCCAGCTTCCCTTTGACACCCTTTCACACAGTCTCGAGTTCCCTACTACATAAGCACAGTTCCTAAAGAAGAATCTCAGAAAAGTTTAATCTTTGTAGAGTCCCTGGATTTACCACAGGACTTCTTGCCAGTCAGAAAAATATAATATTTTTTCTATATTCTCCACCAACTCTTTCTTCCGCTTCCTCCATTTTTGTTTGTTTGTATTTTGCTAAACAGTGAATTCAACTTTGTCCTTTTCAGGCTAGATCAGAACAAATTTCACTATCAGGAAAATCATCTTATAAGAAATATCCATGCATAAACAACAAAGGCCTACTGCATAGTAGAGAACTGTATTCAAAATCCTATGACTAACCATAATGGAAAAGAATATGAAAAAGAGTGTTATATATATATATATATATATATATATATATATATATAAATGAATCACTTTGCTGTGCAATAGAAATTAACACAACTTTGTAAATCAACTATGCTTCAATAAATTTAAAAAAATAAATATCCAAATTGAGCTTTATATGAAAATAATTGAAAACAGTTTTCCTGTTTTACCAGTGCGATGGACAAGCCCTAATCAGTACCCTCAGATACCAGATTCACCAGGTTTTCTTCCCAAATCTCTAGACAAATAATCATCTTGATTCGAGGAGGCCATCAAGTGAATCTATTCCAGAAATTATAATATGTGTAAAAACTGACCTTAATGTTTCAACATTCACACCCTCCTAGGTAACAGCGCACTTTTTTTGTTAAATCTGTTTCTCCAAATTGTCCCAATCTTCACAGCATTATCAGCTTCCACAGGGATTTGCTGGCAGGTTTAAAAGGTCAGCATCAGCAGTGTACAGACCAAAGTTCCTGATACCACTCAGAACCTACAGCACTGGCTAATAACTATAATAACAGACAAAATAAAATTTGACATGAAAACCAGACTTAGTTCCATCTTCCTTTAACTCAAGCAGAGGCTCTACTCTTACTGATTAAGCTGGAAGAACTTTGACCATGTATTTATAAATATTCATGATGTATCCTGAATGTTTACTTCCTCAAACTGTTACCAAAGCAAGTTTATTGTTAATGACTGTTTGTCAGGACGTACTTATTTTTCATTTATGAACTTGATTTCTGCATCAGACAGATATCAGATTTCCTACGACCTTTCTGTAGCATTTAACACCATGTTGCCACATATTGATTGAAAACAGTTTCACAAGGAAATCATTCATAACAGGAAAAAAGTCATTTTTCAACAGAATTTATTGAAAGAACAAATATCCACTTGAGTCTCCAGCTCTCTTTCTTAGAATAAAGGACTCTGATTCTGAAGATGAACTTTTGTATGTTCTTAAAGTCAAGTGCATAAGCAAACTCCAAGACAGGTGAATAAGACTCAGACTTCAAAGAAATACATTAATTTGAAATTTAAAACATAAAAACCAAGTTCCTCTTGCTTCCCTTACTGACCCCTTCCCAACTTACAAACACATAGATTTTCATTTATTTTTCTAGAATCACTTTGACTGAGAATGTATCATTATACATTATTCTAAAAGCGATAACCCAGGTGTTCAAAACTGAACCAGTTGGTTTTAAGAATGTGATGGTGTAATAAGAAAATATTGGATGTGACCATATCCACCACATAAAACAAGTATGTTCCCTCTGGTGGGACCTCCATGATGGTTTCTGGTGATGTTAATTCCCAGTGTCCAGCAGTTATCCCCCATAACCAGAGCTTCTTCTAACAAGTTCCAGAAAATGCTCAGAGATTCACACTGATCAGACGCATCCGTTACCAATCCCACTTGTTGTAAGGATTAGGAAAGGGAAACTTTTCTCAGTTGCGCTATTTATGTCCACAAAAAGCATTTAAGGCTAGTAATTCTCCTCTGAATATACTTTTAACTCTGTCCTGTAGGTTTTGGTGTGAACTATTCCTTTTCTTTGCTTTTGGCATCCTTGGTTACTTTTTCTTTAAATTTTCTCTCTCCTTATGGTTTATCTGGAAATTCATTTTTTCATCTCAAAAGAGTTTACATTTTTTATATTTTTATGTTTTTTATGTTAATTGGGTTATGATCAGAGAATATCCCTATAAAGCTCTACTTTTCAAAAAAGTTTAAGGTTTACTTTGGGACCACACATAATCACAACTAACTTTATTTGAAGGCTATGAATTCATATTTGTGTGTGCATCTAAGTACTCAACTTTTTTTGTACTATTAAATTCTGTTATCTTTGTTTTGTTTTCTATGAATTCTGTCACATTCTGAAAGAGGATAGTTGAAATCCCCCACTTATCAAAATTCTTCTTGCAATGGCTCGTTTCATTTATTTAGCTTTGTTTTTGGCGGGTATGATTTATCTCTCCATAAAGTCTGTCTTTTTAGCATAATGTCCTGAAAACCATTTGTTTCTTCTTCTTCTTCTGTGATGCACTTTTCTCCTCAAAATCCATTCTGCTCTCTTTCCCTACTTTACTTTGCCTCAAAATAAAGTCTGTGTTGTCCAAACTTTCTTGTAGCTAGGTATGGCCATGAACTATGTTCTGGTCAAAGAAATGTAACTATAAGTGTCATGTGGTAGCTTCTAGGTATTTCTCTAAGACTCAGCATGCAAGCTCCAGGTCTACCAGCTGTCTTGAATCACAATTCCTTTCTCATAGGAATTGTTGGTCTTTTGAGATTCAACTATACCCTTCACTTGGTCCATTCACCATGTACCTTCCTTAATAAGATCTCCTTGGCTGGCCCAACAGTTCTCAATTCCCAGCGACTTTCCATGAACCTCTTCACATAGGAAAATATTTTCAGATATTTTTGCAAAACAGTATTTAAATCAATCATAGTGCTATTTCTACTTGACTGTGGCTGAAATATGTTGGAAAATATAATTTTGCAAAGCTGGAAACTTTCAGAATTCCAAACAAAAACCACACAAAGTTTCCCTTTGCATTGATTGGATAGCCAATCAATCTTATGATTTTTATCATCAGCATTCCTAGCCCAAGTGGTTTCCTTCATAGCTCAGTTTGTAAAGAATCCTCCTGCAATACAGGAGACCTGGGTTCAATCCTTGAGTTGGGAAGATCCCTTGGAGAAAGGAAAGGCTACCCACTCCAGTATTCTGGCCTGGAGAATTCCATTGACTGTATAGCTCATGGGGTTGCAAAGAGTCGGACATGACTGAGCAACTTTCACTTACTAGTTCAGGGTTTTAGAGCAGGATTCATGCAAAAAACTGCCCTGAAATTTGATCTTGGCATGCAAACTTTCAAAAGGAAAAATTATCAAGTGCTTGGCTCTTGAAACTAAAAAACGTTTTCATTTTTAATGTATTTTCTCCTCTCAACAATTTTTAGGTCTATTACAATACACAAAGTCAAGATTTTGAACCTTTGGTCTCAAGTCTCATTGGATTTTTTTGCAATCTCCCTTTCCTGGCTCAATCAGATTCAACTCCAGAATTTATAACAAGAGGGTTATAAGGGGAAAAATTAATTTTAAAGAAGGAAAATATGTATGATGATATTTGAAACTATTATTCCACTGCATATAGAATTGGAGATTCTAATAATACAACCGTATGAATGCCAGTCTTGGTGTCAAAAAAAATTCCTTGGTGTTCAAACTCCTACTATGAGCTCAGTGCCCCTAAACAAGTTATATAATATACCTAAGCCTCATTTTTCTCATCAAAAAGGGGGAAATAATAACCACTTGCCAGTTTTATGACATTTAAAATAAGATGGAATATATGTCAGGTAAACAGCAAAAATACCAGGACTTCTAGAATAGCGTTTTTTGGAGAAAACCCACAAAGACAAGAGACAGAGCAGGTGTGTAATTTCCCCAGTGGAAATTACAATCTGAGGCACCACGCACCAATCTAGCAGAGTCGGCATCAGGCCCTATGAAAGGATCCCAGTCTTGAGACATGGAGATTTTAAGCTGCATTAATGAGAAGCACCAGGCCTTACCCCAGCATAGAGGCTGGGCTCCATGATTATAACAATAGAAAGTAAAAAACTGTGCCCTCCAGTCCTGATCTGTCACCTCAGCATCCTTCCAGTATTAACATACATAATACCCAGGCTGGAGCTCTATATGAGGACAATTCCCTCTCTGGAAGGTTGGCTTGCAGGGAATCTGTTGTTCCTACCTCTCAGTCAGTGAAATCCACAGGCAGAGTCCCTAGCACATAGGCTGGTGTAAATGTAGAATGAACTGGGTGTCCATGGGGGCAATGTGTCCAGTTCCATCACAATGCAGAAAGTATGTTTGTTCAGAAAGTATGTTTGTTCTCAGATTAAATAATGTATTCAACAAGTGTTTACTGAGTGTCCATTCTGTACCAGGCTATCCTGTAGGCACTTGAGATATTCCTATTAACAAAATGCTCAAAGATATCAAATTCATGGAGATTCCATTTTCATAAGCATTAAATATAATAAGTAAATTGTATAGTACATTAGAAGATGAATCTATGGAGAGGAGAATCCAGCACGGTAAAGGGATTAGGTAGTGCTGAGGGTGGGGCACAGGAAAGTAGTTCCCTTTGCAATTTTAGATTAGGTGGTCAGAGAAGGCTTGCTGGAAGGATAACATCTGGGCAAACACTTGAAGAAAATGAGGGAGTGAACCTTGAGGTTATCTGGGGCAAGAGCTTTTCAGGCAGAGTAAAGAATTCAGTTCTAAGTTAGGAAACCCCCAATGTGTTCAAGGACTGGGTGAACCGAAGAACCACAGGAGAGTTTTAGAAAAAGAATAACTAACTCCCATTGTGATCCACACAATCAAAGGCTTTGGCATAGTCAATAAAGCAGAAATAGATGGTTTTCTGGAATTTTCTTGCTTTTTCCATGATCCAGTGGATGTTGGCAATTTGATCTCTGGTTCCTCTGCCTTTTCTAAAACCAGCTTGAACATCTGGAAGTTCATGCAGCACTTTCACAGCATCATCTTTCAGGATTTGAAATAGCTCAACTGGAATTCCATCACCTCCACTAGCTTTGTTCGTAGTGATGCTTTCTAAGGCCCACTTGACTTCACATTCCAGGATGTCTGGCTCTAGGTGAGTGATCGCACCATCGTGATTATCTTGGTCATGAAGATCTTTTTTTGTACAGTTCTTCTGTGTATTCTTGCCACCTCTTCTTAATATCTTCTGCTTCTGTTAGGTCCATACCATTTCTGTCCTTTATTGAGCCCATCTTTGCATGAAATGTTCCTTTGATATCTCTAATTTTCTTGAAGAGATCTCTAGTCTTTCCCATTCTGTTGTTTTCCTCTATTTCTTTGCACTGATTACTGAAGAAGGCTTCCTTATCTCTTCTTGCTATTCTTTGGAACTCTGCATTCAGATGCTTATATCTTTGGACATGGAACAACAGACTAGTTCCAAATAGGAAAAGGAATACATCAAGGCTGTATACTGTCACCCTGCTTATTTAACCTATACGCAGAGTACATCATGAGAAATGCTGAACCAGAAAAAGCACAAGCTGGAATCAAGATTGCCGGGAGAAATATCAATAACCTCAGATATGCAGATGACATCACCCTTATGGCAGAAAGTGAAGAGAAACTAAAAAAACCTCTTGAAAGTGAAAGAGGAGAGTGAAAAAGTTGCCTTACCTTAAAGCTCAACATTCAGAAAACGAAGATCATGGCATCCGGTCCCATCACTTCATGGGAAATAGATGGGGAAACAGTGGAAACAGTGTCAGACTATTTTTTGGGGCTCCAAAATCACTGCAGATGGTGATTGCAGACATGAAATTAAAAGATGCTTACTCCTTGGAAGAAAAGTTATGACCAATCTAGCATATTGAAAAGCAGAGACATTACTTTGCCAACAAAGGTCTGTCTAGTCAAGCCTGTGCTTTTTCCAGTGGTCATGTATGGATGTGAGAGTTGGGCTGTGAAGAAAGCTGAGCACCAAAGAATTGATGCTTTTGAACTGTGGTGTTGGAGAAGACCCTTGAGAGCCCCATGGACTGCAAGGAGATCCAACCAGTCCATTCTAAAGGAAATCAGTCCTGGGTATTCTTTGGAAGGAAAGATGCTAAAGCTGAAACTCCAGTACTTTGGCCACCTCATGCAAAGAGCTGACTCATTGGAAAAGACTTTGATGCTGCGAGGGATTGGGGGCAGGAGGAGAAGGGGACGACAGAGGATGAGATGGCTGGATGGCATCACCAACTCGATGGATGTGAGTTTGACTGAACTCCAGGAGTTGGTGATGGACAGGGAAGCCTGGCGTGCTGCAATTTATGGGGTCGCAAAGAGTCAGACATGAACTGAACTGAACTCCCATTGAAAAGTCTTACTCTGACTGTTGTGTTGAGAATAGACTACAGGTAGTCAAGATGAAATCAGGGAACTTGTCTGGTGGTCCAGTGGGTAAGAATCTGCCTTCCAATGCAAGGAATATGGGTTCAATCCCTGGCTGGGGAACTAACATCCCCTCTTGTCACTGGACAACTAAGCCCCCACTGCAACTACAGAGCCCATGTGCCACAACTAGAGAGCCCACACACCATAACTAAGACTCAACACAGCCAAATGAATAAATATTAAATGATAAAAAATAAATGTTATCATTAGTGACTCACTGATTAAAAAAAAAAGATGAAGGCAGGGAAGACTGTTGTGTTAACATCAAAAGCAAAAAGTCATTAAAAAGGCACAAGCTTCCAGCTGGAAGATTAACAGGTTCTGGGGGTGTAACGTACAGCTTGGTGATTATAAATAAAAAATTTAAATAAATTTTTATATAGTCAGAACCAATGGTGTCTGACGTTCTTCTGGACTCAGAGCCTTCTTCCATAAAAGGAAGCCCATTCAGGAGCAACTGGTGTCTCTATACTTTGCCAGTGAAGAGATGGAGACACATTGGATGACTGCTGGGAATCCTCTGATTCTAATGATCTGTGAGTTTGAGGGGAAATGATAAAAAGGAGTCCTGATCTCAGATACATAAAGATGGCATCTCCCTGAGAACAAATACTGGAGCTTTCTTCTCTGTTTAAGACTTCTTGCTCAAAGTTGTGCACATCAAGGACTTGAGAAAATGATCCCATCGTGATGAGGGCAATGTGAAACACAGAGGAGAGGGCAAATGAAAATCCAGCACCCCTTAGTGAATCAGTTCAGTTCAATTCAGTTCAGTCACTCAGTCATGTCTGACTCTGTGACCCCCATGGACTGCAGCATGCCAGGCTTCTCTGTCCATCACCAACTCCTGGAGCTTACTCAAACTCATGTCCATAGAGTCAGTGATGCCATCCAACCATCTCATCTTCTGTCATCTTCTTCTCCTCCAGCCTTCGATCTTTCCCAGCACCAGGGTGAGTCAGTTCTTCACATCAGGTGGCCAAAGTATTGGTGTTTCAGCTTTAGCATCAGTCTTTCCAATGAATATTCAGGACTGATTTCCTTTAGGAAGGACTGGTTGGATCTCCTTGCAGTCCAAGGGACTCTCAAGAGTCTTCTCCAACACCACAGTTCAAAAACATCAATTCTTCAGCGCTCAGCTTTCTTTATAGTCCAACTCTCACACTCATACATGACTACTGGAAAAATCATAGCTTTGACTAGATGGACATTTGTTAGCAAAGTAATGTCTCTGCTTTTTAATATGCTGTCTAGGTTGGTCATAATTTTCCTTCCAAAGATCAAGCGTCTTTTAATTTCATGGCTGCAGTCACCATCTGCAGTGATTTTGAAGCCCCCAAAAATAAAGTCTGACACTGTTTCTACTGTTTCCCCATCTGTTTGCCATGAAGTGATGGGACCGGATGCCATGATCTTCGTTTTCTGAATGTTGAGTTTTAAGCCAACTTTTTCACTCTCCTCTTTCACTTTCATCAAGAGGCTTTTTAGTTCCTCTTCGCTTTCTGCCATAAGGGTGGTGTCATCTGGGTATTTGAGGTTATTGATATTTCTCCCGGCAATCTTGATTCCAGCTTGTGCTTCATCCAGCCCAGCATTTCGCATGATGTACTCAAGGTATACATGATGTAAGCAGGGTGACGTTATGCAGCCTTGACTTACTCCTTTCCATTCACCTCAGTGAATGGCTGTATGACAAGGATCTCTGCTGTCTCATCATTTTGAGTGACCTCCTCTATCTCTAGGAGATAGAGGCCTTTAGCATGACAATCTACATAACTTGCAGGGCCAAGTGCAAAATGAAAATGTAGTACCTCATGTGCAAAACTTCCTAAGAATGTCAAGATGGCAACAGCAGAGCATTAAACTAAGCATGGGGCCTTTTGGGCGTGGGGTCTTATGAGACGGCACAGAATTCACACCCTTGAAGCTGGCCCTGGTCCTTAGATTGAACTGCCATTATTCAAATTGTCCAGATATAGATGTTTAGACAAGAGCATGGGAGAGACCTTGCATTAATCTGATAATAGTTCAACCTTGTGGAGTAGAGAGTCAGGGCAAATTAACTGTGCCAACTGGTGTGGTACATCACCTCTCCACCTACCTCTGAGCTGGTGAGATATACTTTTCCTTGGCACCTGAAGACTGAATATAGGTCCTTTACCTATGCTGACCCCAGCCATGGCAGAGTCCCAGGTACTAGGAAAGATCTATCTGCAGAAGAAAATAAATGTATAAATAAGTTATTAATCAAGCCAAATAAGGAGCTGAATTTTACCACGAGCTGTTTTACAAACTCAGAAGGAGAAGCACTCACTGTATTCCCCATAGGTGCAGTCTATGCAGGTGTTGGAGGAGGTCAAGAGGGTGTGACCTGAGAACTGGACTTGTACCTGGACAGAGGTTCCTTATCCTCTCCCTGACCTTAAAATGTATGTTCCACCTACTCTTTCTGCACAAGCAACCACTTTCAAAGATGAAACCTTGAAAGAGCTATATGGTGTTGAGACCCATAAACCAGGTAAGGCCTCTAGATGAATTTATAAAATTCTAATGGGTGTGTTCAGAGATCTTCTCATCCTCTGGCTGTCCAGAACAAGCCTCATAAGGAAATTCCTTTGCTTATTAAAACTGCCACTTACCAACCTAAAGTGGTCCACCTCTTTCTTTAGCCTCTCCTTGCCCTCCACGTATGGGGGCCAGTTTGTGAACCAACACAGGATCCCAACTTACCTCTCTAGGTCACACTTCAGTTTTTCCATCATAGAAGAAGCTGTATCATCATAAAAAAATCATCTAGCAAAGCCTGGGGCTTTTTGGTTGTCTTCTCTTCCAAGGCTAGGAGCAGAGATGTAAATAAGTAATGTTTAGAAGGGTGTAGGTTCTAGTTAAACCCCCAGGCTCCAAAATCAGATACTTCATTCACTCATATATTGATTCATTCATTTATTCCACAAATATTGAATTCATATTACTTGATAGACTTGATGGTGTCTCAAGCCTAGTGAATATCTATTGAATAAACTGTGGACTCAGGCAGTAGAGAGACAGACCTGGTACTAATTTTGGCTTCACCACTTTGAACAGTGCGTGACCTTGGATAGTTTACTTAGGCTTTCTGATTATCTGTTCCATCATCCGTGAAATGGGAATAGAATAGTATTAACACCTTTTTATTGTCATGTGGAATAATGTATGCAAAGCCTTATTTTTTATAATTATTATTCATTCCTATTGGTTTAACTAGACACTGAAAGGGCAGCATGTATCTCACAAGCCTGCACTTCTGTCTCTGTCACTAATTCAGCAAGAATCAGCAGAAATGTCAGAGGTTCACTCCGTAGTCCAAGGTAGGGTGCCACTCTGTTTTATTTTTGTTGTGGTTCTTCCACCGGTTGAGAAGCACTTGTGTGTCTTGGCATCTTTAAGATAAGAATCACATATGGAATCACAGTACTTGTATGTACCACTAAAGACCCAGTAGCTTTAGTGACTTGTGAGTTTCACTTCTGAAAGAGAAATCACTACTGAAAAGCACAAACACCTCAAGCCAAAAGGAAGGATGTGCAACCACAGGCACAAACCCGCAGCTCAGCCCTCACGTATGTTGTGTGGTTCTTCCAAGACAGGGCTGCCAGTCCAAGCCAAGAGAAAGTGCAGCTCACCCCAGCCCCCAGGCCTGGAGCAGCCATGATTTCTGCTTTCACCTTGATGCTTGGGATGTTGTTATTTCTGATGAGAAAAATGATAGCTTAAAACTGGCTGGTTTTATAATTTCTCTTATCACCCATATTTATTAGTTGAATGCCATGCTGTTTCTGTTCATCATGACAAAAGTCTTGTTTTTTCAGGAAGAACCATTGGAGACTCAGTGACCCAGGCAGGGGGCCATGTGACCCTCTCTTAAGGGATGCACCTGACATTGAACTATACCTATGAAATCTGGGTCTTCCTTTCTCTTTGGGTATGTCCAATACATCATGAAAAATGAAGAGAAAGATTATAAAGGTTTGCAGGCCCCTCAGGTTAGAAGTCAATGTCCTTTCAGTTGCAGAAATCCTCCATCTGAGCACCAGACACTGTTTTGTGTGCACTCTTGTGTGTCTTCAAAACCCTGCCCATACCGAGCAGGGGACAAATTGTCCTCTAAAAGCTCATTGATCGAACCTACAAGACCAGTAATGCAGGAAAGGAATGTTCTTTGCCATCAGTTATTTTAAAATATGTACCCTGTGATTTTCTGATAATACCCTTGTAATTAAAATGTCTTCTATAAATCAATAATAAAAACATTAATTTCCCTGGAGGAAAAATGGGCAATCTACAAAAAGAAGTACAAATGGACAGCCAATTTATAATGAGGTATACAATTCCTTAGCAGAGAACATAAAAATAGATCATTGTGATTCATTTTCCACCTATTAAAGCAATGAAGGTTACACACACACACACACACACACACACAATCATGGAATTCCTTCTCTGTTAGTCCAAGGACTTTACCCAGCCTTTTCCCAAATGGGCACCACTAGCCTTGAGCCACTCACTCTGAGACCAGAAATAAAGACTGCAAATACTCAAGTCCAACCTCATCTAACCTCAGTGCAAGCTTATATACCTAAAGAGCAATTCTTTCAGCCCTTAAAAACTAGACAAAATGATGCCTAGGCTGGGGAAGGAAATAGAGAGAAAACAAGGCATCAAGGAAGCCAGAAGAATGTTAAGAGATCCAGTATCCCAACAAACCCTGTAGTTTCTTCAGGAAGAGACAAGAAAAACAGCAAAAATTTTGGAGCCAGAAATGTTAAAGACAGAAGTTTCCCTATTGCGAAATATTCTATCCAGGTATCCGACTTGGCCATGTACTACTGAGAGACACAGTGCCAAGGGCACCGGGGAAGCTGTGCAAAAACTTCAGGGGCCCAGGTAACAGGTGCAGTGTAGCTGGGAGCCTCTGACCAAGGAGCCCTGTGCTCTCTCACAGTCTGCCAGGATGTCGTTAGAAGACAGGGAAAATGAAATCGGCTATAATCGCTTTGAATTCCAGGGGCACCGCAGTTCTTTGACTGAAAATGAATTGAGGGGAAAGGGTCTCAGAAATGGACCTGCTCTCAATTAAGCCAGCTCTCCCCTGTGCTTTGAGGCTTCCTTGAAGGATATTTAGGAATTAGGTTGTAATAACTTGCATCCCAGTCTTGGCCCAACTGCTTATCTGCTATGCAAATTTGGCCGCATTAATTGGTGTCTCAGAGCTTTAGTTTTTCATCTGTAAAAGAGAAATAAAAATAATCGCACAGTATAACATGGGGATGAAATGAGAAAAGATAGGCTAAAAGAAACAGATCAGGTTTCAAAGCACTATAGCAATTCTGCCCTCTTACAGCAATCTCTACTTAGTCCCGACCACCTAACAAGACTTACCAACCCCCTAGTTTATCACACCACACAGTCTCAACCTCCACCCCTGACCCAGGCTGTTGTGATCAATAAATCGTATTCTCTCCCTTGAGGACCCAATTAAAAAACTGAATGGAGTGACAGATAGATAGATAGCACTGTCTTCTATAGAGTGGAAGAATTTGGTAGTTCACAGAAATTATTATATTTACAACCAGACTTCATTAATCTTTATGAAGGTATCCCTGCTTTATATAATCAAAATAATATTTTGAATCAAAATAATCAGTATGGTATTCTACTTTTTCTTTTCCAAAGCAACATAAACAGAATATTCAAAGTTCTGTCAAACACCGGCTGCATTTTTTTCTTTTTTTTTCTTTCTTTGTTGTTTTCTAAAACAACAAAAATAATAAGAAACATCCTTGTACTCAAAAGACTCAGCCTAAACTATTAAGTAATCATTCTCCAAACATTCATTGATCAGTTAGTTGAAAAGTAAAGAATTTAGCACGGACCAACACATTGGTTAAGAGGATTAGAAAATAAAGATCATGCCCTCTTGAGAAAAGACTTATTGGACTTCTCAATGGGTACAAAGTTGTACAGGATTTGTGTAGGATTGAGTAGCAACGTGTAGGATTACTAATTTATCCCCCTGCCGCCTTTCCCCTTAGGTAACTGTAAATTTGTTTTTGAAGTCTATGAGTCTGTTTCTGTTTTATAAATATTCATTTGTTCATTCATATCATTAAATTTTTATAAGATTCTTTTAGACAAAGCCGCTAAATTCAAGGCACTTTCTGTAAACTTAAATTGGCTCAAATGTTTGCAAGATATTTACTATTTTGTGTTTCATTGGGAAAATAATAAGATAATAATATCATGTATCATTTGCTGAGTGATCACAGGCCCTATTATGCTATCAATAATGATAATAGCTAACATTTGTTAAGCACTTAATATATATGAAGTATTATTCTAGGTGCATCACACACATTATTTATTTAATGTTTACTACAGCCCCATGAAGTGGGTACAATTATTAGCACCAAGGAAACTGAGGCACAGAGAAACTAACTAACTTGCCTGAGAACAGTCAGTAAAAGGAGAGCCAGCTTAGAGTACAGGTGCTGCTGCTGCTGCTGCTAAGTCGCTTCAGTCGTGTCCGACTCTGTGCGACCCCACAGACGGCAGCCCACCAGGCTCCCTTGTCCCTGGGATTCTCCAGGCAAGAACACTGGAGTGGGTTGCCATTTCCTTCTCCAATGCATGAAAGTAAAAAGTGAAAGGGAAGTCGCTCAGTCGTGTCTGACTCTTAGCGACCCCATGGACTGTAGCCCGCCAGGCTCCTCCATCCATGGGATTTTCCAGGCAAGAGTACTGGAGTGGGGTGCCATTGCCTTCTCTGAGAGTACAGGTAGAGTCCCCCAAATCCTGCATTCTCAACCACTATACTTTGCTAACTCCCACGTTATCTGTAATTCTCACCACAAAACCACAGTTTGGTATTGTTATCCTCATTTTACAGGAAACGGGACTGAAATTGTGGTAACTTCTCAAAACCCAATCCAGTTAGCTAGTGGCAAGGCTAATTAACACTCGAACTTAAATCTATTTGGCTCCAAACCACATTCACATTTCACTTTGCCCTTCTGTATAATGCTGCTGTCCATGGCTTCCCCACATGAGAGAATGGCCATGTGTAAAGATTCCACACAGAAAACTGTCTTGTTGTGTCACACAATTTTATCCCTCATTCTGACTTGTTCATGGTCATCTAACATGAATTCATGTAAGGTATGCCTGTTAAATGATAGCACAATGTTGAGATAGGTAGCTATAATGTTAGATCTTATTAGGTGGATTGTAACAGCCAAAATAAAATTTAATGGTGAAACTTTCTGCATATGTTTTTCTGAAAATTGATTGTGGTATATAGAACCAGGGACCCTGGACTTACAGTATCTTTTGTGAACATGAACTGGTTATACAACCCACTCATACTAGCTCAAGGAAAAGGAGAGTGTTTGAAAGGATACAGGTGAATCTCATAAAACCCATTTGCAAAAAATACAGCTAGACCTCACAGGAAGAAGAAATCATCAATTTGCTGTTCTTTCTAAACCTAGTTCTCTCAGAAAGTATAATCAGTTCTCTTGGGAAACCAACTTCCACTGTAAGCCTGCTAGTTTCTGCTCCACAATAACCTGAGTATGAACCTACCTAGCTTTCATTTGCCAAGAGATGACTCTGACTGGAACTTAATAGGGTTTTATAGCTCTAGTGACAAATATTGTCTAACTACCATTTCTATACCCCTACTCCAAATTCGTAAGCCCAGGATTTACCCAGACTTGATATGTTATAGTCAGGAAAACAAGGTCACTTTTGACGAACATGACCCTAGGTTCATCTCTTAAAGGGCACTTCCAGTGGAGGGGATACAGGCTGGAAAGGAGTCCCAAAAGTAGAAAACAACTATAAGCTCAAAATAATATCATGTGAAGAATCAAGGATGTCATATGAAGAAACCAGGGATTTTCATAAGGAATACTTCTAAAAACCAGAAGAGAGCTGTCCTTGGGTTTTCAGAAACATACAATACAAAATGCACAGGTTGTCACCTACTCTACTTGGTGTAGCATAGCCAGCTGAAGCCGAGGAATCACTGGGCTTCCAGTCCTCATCTTACCCTAACTCCCAGGGCACCAAGGGCTGATCCTGACTTTAGTTCCAGTTTCGTCTTGGTGTTTTACATCAGAGTGTTTGGCCTACATCATGAATGGCTGTGTGTGATGCCACTAGGTGGCGATGTGGACATTTTATTTAAAAGACCACGGATGGTTTGCTGTACAGGTGGCCCTACAAATAGTGCAGACGTGTGCATTTGTGCTGCTTTTGATGGGTTGGAAATCCCTTTTGATTTCTAAAGTAAATGAGGAGAACTTACAGCAATAATACACTCCTTTGAACAACTAACATATATTCAAAATTCTGTAACAGAGACCTGTGGTAAAAATGGTGAAGACCCAGCAAGTTTCGTTGGCTATTCTGTGGCTTCAGTTACACTGTAAGTTGGGGAGTTTCTGGATATGGGAAGATGAAGACTAAATGGATATGAAGAATAAATGGATATTTTTTCAAATTCTGAAAGGATAAGGGACTCCCAGTGACTAAACTGGAGTGCCCTCTTGGAAATGTGTAAGGAAAGAAATTTGTAGAAATGCTGCACTAATGGTAATATTCTCTGCTTGCCAATGTCTTTGAGAACAGGGGTAAGCGGTAAAAATGGAGTGGAGCAGAGTCCCCGATACCTGAGTGCCCAGGAAGGAGACCTCGTCACAATCAACTGTAATTACTTAGAAGGAATGACCACTTTACATTGGTTGCAACAGAATCCTGGAGGAGGCATCATCTCCTTGCTTATTCTGAGCCTAGAGATGAAGAGGAAAGGAAGAGTAAGTGCCACAATAAACAGCAGGGAACGTTACAGCTCCCTGAACATCACAGCCTCCCAGCCCACAGACTCTGCCATCTACTTCTGTGCTGTGGAGACACAGTGCTCTGCAGACATCTGGAACCCGTACCCAAACTCTGAAGCTGAAAGGCATCATCTCTTCTCATCCTTGTCTTTCCATATTCATCTGTCTCTTTCATCAGACCGATGAGACTCCTTTGACCAACTAAAATATATTCCAAATGATGCATTTCAAAAACTTTTTAAATTTAAGATTTTCCCCCTGCAGACCACCCCTAATCGCTAAAGCATCATCACCAAGTATGTTAACTAGAACAATATATGAGCTATTGCATAAGAAGTCGAATATACACTCTCTGGAGCTAAATTGCGGGTATAAAAATACTGGTTCCACCTCTTACTAACTGGATGATCTTGGTCAAGTTACCTTTCTATATGCCTCAGTTTTTACTCAATTATTAAAAAAAAGAAAAGGGAAACCATTAACCACGGTACCTAACTCCTATTTGTGGGATGACATGTGATAACACATGCAATGTGCTTGAAATAGTCCCCAGTCCATGTACATGCTAAGTCGCTTCAGTCATGTCTGACTCTTTGTGACCCTATGGACTATAGCCCACCAGTCTCCTCTGTCCATAGGATTCTCCAGACAAGAATACTGGAGTAGGTTGCCATTCCTTCTCCAGGGGATCTTCCCGACCCAGGATCAAAGCCACGTCTCCTGCATCTATGGCATTGAAGGCAGGTTCTTTACCACTGAGCCACTGGGGAAGCCAGTCCATAGTTAGTATTATATAAGTGGTAGATATTATTAGTAGCATAATAGATTTAGATGCATCATAAGTTTACTAATACTCACTGATGTGTTAATACCTCAGATCTTTGGAGAAATGAATGGGATGTAAATAACAAGCAACTAATGATGCTAAAGCTGAAACTCCAGTACTTTGGCCACCTCATGCAAAGAGTTGACTCATTGGAAAAGACTCTGATGCTGGGAGGGATTGGGGAGGAGAAGGGGATGACAGAGGATGAGATGGCTGGATGGCATCACCGACTCAATGGATGTGAGTTTGAGTGAACTCCAGGAGTTAGTGATGGACAGGCAGGCCTGGCGTGCTGCAATTTATGGGGTCACAAAGAGTCGGACACGACTGAGCGACTGAACTGAACTGACTGAATAATAATTTTAGCTTCCAAATTCTTTTCTAATAATACCCACCAATTATTGACCTTTTTAAATCATATAAGGAAAAACATCAAATGGCCTTAGAAAACCCTGTAGAAGGATAACTTTATGTTTGGTTTGAGTGGGAAGATAAAAAACTGGGTAAAGTGGCCCTGGGGAAGCTCAACAACTGCTTTGGAAAAAATACAGATTCTAAGTTTCTCACATGGAGAAATCTAACAGAAAACTGCATTTAAGAAAATTCATGAAACAAATTATCAAACCCAGTGGGTCTCACTTGTTGGTTCTCTACTTTAGCTTCACCAAGAATTCCTTGCATCATTATTCCTCACCCTCAGTGGAATTCTTAACATAAGCATGAGAACTATTGTTAACAGGGATTTCCCTTCCCCAGTGGCTCAGCAGTAAAGTATCCTCCTCAATGCTGGAGACACAGGGGATGTGGGTTCAATCCCTGGGTTGGGAAGATCTCCTGGAAGAGGGTATGGCAACCCACTCCAGTATTCTTGCTTGGAGAATCCCCATGGACAGAGGAGTCTGGCAGGCTGCAGTCCATAGCGTTGCAAAGAGTCAAACACCACTGAAGTGACTTAGCATGCACATACTATTGTTATTATTGTTCTTGTTGCTCAGTAAAATAATGCACACATTAACTTATAACTAAATCTTTTTCTTTTAAAATCAAAGATTTTTTTAAATCGAAATACTACTGGCACATATCTAAAAAGTAAGAGGCATTACAAAGGTCTGTTCTCCCACTCCCACCCCATCAAAAAAAAAAAAAAAACTACAGCAATATGATGTTCTACTCCCACTGTCAATCCAACTCCATTTTAGCAGTTTCTAAGTTATATGCTTTCTCCTTGATTTGTCAGTATTAGATATTATCTACCTATGGCTGATTTATGTTGATGTACGGGCAGAAAACAATACAACATTGTAAAGCAATTATCTTCCAACTAAAAATAAATACATTTTTAAAATATTAGACATTATCTACTGACTTTCTTTTATGGTAACACATCATCACTGTCATCTTCCTAACATGGTTATATCACAATATGGAGTTAAACCGATAGTCATGACAAATATGATTATGACCATGTCAATATTGTCACTGTCCAGCCAAAATGAGTACAGTGATTACATTTCCTTTCTAGTACAACTGAAAGTGAAAGTGAAAGTCACTCATTCATGTCCAACTCTGCGAATTCTCCAGGCCAGAATACTAGAGTGGGTAGCCTGTCCCTTCTCCAGGGGATCTTCCCAACCCAGGAATTGACCCGGGTTCTCCTGCATCGCAGGCGGTTTCTTTACCAACTGAGCTATCAGGGAACTTTTAGTTAATAATTGCCTCATTTTTTTCATTTGTCCTATATCAATTTCCTATTTATTTTGTGAGTTCTTCAACAGATTTTTTTAAATATTTGTGAATAATTTCTCCCAAATGCATCAAATATATCAAGTAGAGTATCCATTTTTTTCTTTTTTTCCTACAGATTCTCTGTTCCTTGACCTCTATCATCAGCCCTGTGTGAACTAATCACTCTTTGACTTTGTTGCACAAATCTCATCCTAGGACTTTTTAGCATTGCTCACCGTATTGGTTATTTTGCATCTTGAACCTCATGTATCTTCATTTTTTGGTTCAGTCCTTATTTTTTATAAAACACGTTCTCTGAACGTCTGTAATAAAAGCTGCATGGGACTTTTCTTCCATCACTTTTTGCATGCCTGAAAATACCTTTATTCTACCCTCACACTTGATTAATATTTTGACTGAATATAAGACTTTATGTTGAAATTCTATCAGTATTTCCAGTATTGGAGAAGAGAAGCTATTTCCATTGGGTTTTTTAATGAGAGGGAAAGTACAGAGCACTTCTGGTGACTTTCTCAGTATTTTGAGGGTAGCATTCCACTATTTCTTTATATCCAGAGTGGCCGTTAAGTTCTTGTACTGGAAGAGCTCATCGCCCATTTCGTTCAGAAGACATGTGCGGATGAGGGCTTCCATCATGGCAGAGGGGTCACAGTTGGCAGAAGGGCGACGGTCTTCAAAGTAGCCTTTCTTCTCCTGGCAAACAGTCCGAGGGATGTGGATGCTGGCGCCAAGGTTGGCCCCACCGGCAGAGAAGTCCTTGATGTTGGAGGTTTCGTGGAATCCAGTTAGGCGCCGGGCGTTGTCCACGGCCCCCTTGGGTTCGTAGGCTCGGATGTGGCACTGCTGCCCCTTGCTTAGTTTCTCAGTGCCCTCCTCAGTGTACTTCAGACCATTCTCCTCTCGCATGGCCTTGGTGCTAAAGTTGGGGTGGCAGCCGGCACCATTCCCGTTCCCAAGAATGGGCTTAGGCTCAAAGGTGGTGATCACTCCGAAGTCTTCGCACACATGATGCAAGATGAAATGGGCCACCCACAGATGATCTCCCATGTTGACTCCTTCACAGGGTCCTATCTGGAATTCCCACTGCACAGGCATGACCTCGGCGTTCCTACCCTGGATCTTGATGCCTGCCTGCAAGCAGGCTGGGTGGTGAATCTCCACAATATCCCTGCGGTAAGCCTTGTCCGCTCCCACACCACAGTAGTATGGATGTTAGGGCCCAGGAAAGCCGTTGGAAGGCCAACCAAAGGGGTGCCCATCTGTGCCCATGAGGGTATATTCGTGCTCCATTCCAAACCATAGGCACTGGTTGCTGACCATGTCCATTATCCATTTATAAGTGTGCCTTAAATTGGTGTCAGCAGGCTTTTGGTTGTACTTGAAGACTTCACAGAACACCAGCTTGTTGGGGGTCCTTGTGGAAAGGGTCCCGAAACATGGCAGCAGGGACAAGATACACATCACTGTTGGTGTCTTCAGACTGAAAAGTAACTAGAGCCATCAAAATTCCACAGGCAACTCTTCTATACACTTGGGCTCAGAATTCAAGGTTCAGATCTTGCAGCGCAGTCCTTCCCCAATACCGTCAATCCAGATGTACATAGCTTGGACTTTCTCGCCCTGAGGTAGGACCATGTACACCTGCTTGATGCCTTTGTTCAAGTGGGAGCTCGCCAGGGTAGCCATGGTGGAAGGTATTCTGGGCACCGAGCAAGCAGGTGGGCAGGCAGCGAGAGCCAGGTGAGGAGAAGAGAGGCAAGGAGGCCGGGGGTGCTGCTTAGACAGCCTGCTCTTCTCCCATTCTAGGCTCTGCCTGTTTGTTCAATAAATATTTATTGAGGGACTATTTTGGACCAGACAAGAGCCTAGACATTGTGTACACAAAAATAAACAAGGCAAAGTCCCTCCACCCATGAAGCTTATATCAGTATGATGCAGAGAGGGACATAAGAAATACAGGAATAAACAAATTCACTCATTCCACCAATATTTACCAAGCACTTATTATGTATCAAGTATGTTCTAAGTCCAGAAGATATAGCAATGAACAAAATAAACAAAAAAGCTTCTCCCATTGAATTAATGTTCTAGTGAGTAAATGAACAAGGTAAACCATATCTTATGAATGTTCAGAGGAAAATAAAAGAAAGTGATAAGACAGAGCAAGAGTGGAGAACACTTTCATTGACTGGTCAGGGAGAAAAGTCTCTGATATTTAGGCTGGCATTCAAATGAAAAGAAAGAACAGGTCCTGCTAAGAAATGGGGAGAAAGGATTTGGGTATAGGGAAAGCAAATAAAAAGCTTTAAAATGGGAGAAAGCCTGGAATTTTCCAGGACTAGGAATGAGATGAGCAGAGTGAATGAGAAAGAAGTTGGTGTGAAATGTTTCCTTGAGGTGTCACATACATGCTTACAAAAGCCATGGTGAGTAAGACTGGGATATCTACTAATAATTATAATGAGAAGCTGCTGGAAAATGTAAATAGGCCAGTGACATGGTTTCATTTACCTTCTTCAAAAACATTACTTGGTTCTGGTATGGAAAGTAGATAAAGAGAGGCAGGGAGGCAGAAGTAGCAGAGGGTGGGGGAGAGGAGACCATTTAGCAGACTGTTGAAATGTTGAAATAATCCTTGTAAAAAGATAGTGATTTGGACTAGGATGAAAAAAAAGGAGATGAAAAGAAATATGCAAATATGAGACATATTTGACAGTGATATTAACAGAACTCATTTATGGTTTAAGTGAGTGAGAAGGCAAAGAAAAAGGAGCAGAACTAAGAATGATTACTTGATGTGTGTCCTAAGCAATTAGGTACATTTGGATGTAACTTCCTGACATAGGTAAGACTCAGTTCAGTTCACTTCAGTTGCTCATTCATGTCAATTCTTTGCAACTCCATGGACTGCAGCACGCCAGGCCTCCCTGTCCATCACCAATTCCCAGAGTTTACTCAAACTCATGTCCATTGAGTCAGTGATGCCATCCAAACACCTCATCCTCTGTCATCCCCTTCAATCTTTCCCAGCATCAGGGTCTTTTCCAATGAGTCAGTTCTTCAAATCAGGTGGCCAAAGTATTGGAGTTTCAGCTTCAACATCAATCCTTACAATGAATATTCAGGACTGATTTCCTTTAGGATGGACTGGTTGGATCTCTTCACAGTCCATGGGACTCTCAAGAGTCTTCTCCAAAACCACAGTTTAAAAGCATCAGTTCTTCAGTGCTCACTTTCTTTTTAGTCCAACTCTCACATCCATACATGACTACTGGAAAAACCATAGCCTTGACTAGACAGACCTTTGTTGGCAAAGTAGTGTCTCTTCTTTTTCATATGTTGTCTAGGTTGGTCATAACTTTTCTTCCAAGGAGCAAGTGTCTTTTAATTTCATGGCTGCAGTAACCATCTGCAGTGATTTTGGAGCCCGAAAGACTGGAACAGGTTTGAAGAGAAAATAAGATTTATATTTTAACCATACTGGGTTTATGATACCCATTAGAAATCTAAATGAAGATGCCATAGAAAATGTTCAATAAATGAGTTTGGAACTTAATAAAGAGATCAGGGATAGATCTAATGATAGATCATTGACATGTAGACAGCATGTAAAGCCAAGACATGGAGAGATAGATTTTCTGGGAATAAACAGAGTTACTGAAGAGATGAGAACTTGATTCAGATTTGGGTACTATGACACAAACGTGAGCAGAAAAGGGAAAAAACATAGCAAAGAGGACCAAGAGGTAGTGACCATATGGCAGGGGAAAATCAAAAGAGCCAAGTGAGGGACCTGTATAACTGAAAGAGGGGACTGCCGAGAGGTTGAGCAAGATAATAACAAAGGTGACCACTGGATTTGCAGCAAGGGAGTTCTAGTGCATTCGGCAGAAACAGTGTCCTGAGTTGGGAGGATGGACAATGAATTGAAATTGGTTAAACAAAAATAATGTGGCACAATTGGTAAAGAATCCACCTGCCGATGCAGGAGACACCAGAAACACAGGTTCGATCCCTGGGTCAGGAAGATCTCCTGGAGTAGGAAATGGCAACCCACTCAGGTATTCTTGCCTGGAAACTTTCATGGACAGAGGAACCTGGTGGGCTACAGTTCATGGGGTCACAAAGAGTCGGACACAGCTGAGTACACAAGAAATAAAGAGTTAATGGGAAGTAAAGCCATAGAAGCAGAAAAGATAGTTCATTTGAGAAATTGTGTTGGGAAAGAAAGCAGGTAAGTGATAGTTGAGAACAAAACAGAGGTGAGGGAACAGTTTGTTATTCTGTTGGTTGGTTTGTTCGTAGAACAGTAGACAACAGGGTACATTTTCAAAAGGGAAAACTATTTTAAGGTGTTCCTTTACTGTTACTATTGATAGAAACTCATATCTAATTTATAAAACTAAAGATGTTCATGGATTAAATCACTAAATAAATGTAAATGATTCACTTGCAGAAGAGTTTCCTCTGGGGGATTGCCTACATTCTTACTTGTAATTTAACTGTGTTTTCTGCATTAGCCCTGAAGTTTGAGTAGCTCAAGTTTAAATTTTTTTAGCTGAATTAGCATATGTCCTGGTTACGTACCTTCAGGCAATACCTAAGTCTCTCCTAGTGCAACAAATGTTTGAAAAATTAATGATGACTATGGGAAGACTAACATTGTATCAGCCAAAGTGAAGTTCTGGGGGAAAGGGGACATTTTCAGTCATTCTCGAATAAAAGTCATGAAATTTCTCTTTGTCTAAATAAATTCAAGGTAGCACTTCAGAATTATATTTACCCTCATTGAAGTCACTGCAGTTGAAAGGAAAGATGCAAAAGAAGTATAGACCAAGCAATCACTGCTCCCCCAGTGTCTGTCACACAGGATGAGACAGAACCCCAGAGACCCCAGGCCCCACAAGCAGTGCCTGCCCATGGCACTACTCCAGAGAGCGCCAATAATATTTTATTCTGTGTCATGGCAGCTTCTGGAATTTTGCAACAGAAAGGCCAAGTCATCCAGACACTGTTGACCCTAAGACTGTAGCCCACAATCCTAGAAAAGACCCTAAAATCCACAGCTGCTGTGTACTCGCTCGTTGCAGCTAGTGTCTTTCTTCCCACTGACTCCTGTCCAGGTTTGGATTCACTACTGCTGAACTAGATGTTTCTTTTCTTTGAAGTATTATTTCAGAGCAGAGCTTTGTGATGACTTGAAGTGTGTCTGTGTATGTGTATGTAACCTTCATTAATATTTCATAACGAATTCCCACTCTATTCTGACTTTTTTTAAAAGGTTCAGATCAGGAAATAGATTTTATGTATTAAATATCTTTGTTTTGTCTTTCTGCTAGAAGTCACAGTGTACTCTTGGACAGAAAGATCAGACTATCAGAGGATATAAAAATTTACCTATCAGATTGCCTTATCAGTCTGGAGAAGGAAATGGCAACCCACTCCAGTATTCTTGCCCGGAGAATCCTGTGGACGGGGGAGCCTGGTGGGCTGCTGTCCATGGGTTTGTACAGAGTCAGACACGACTCAAGCAACTTAGCATGCAACATGCATAGCATATCACTATAATGCTTAGAAACACCACTGATTAGAAGTGGAGATCAGCCCTGGGTGTTCTTTGGAAGGAATGATGCTAAAGCTGAAACTCCAGTACTTTGGCCACCTCATGCGAAGAGTTGACTCACTGGAAAAGACTCTGATTCTGGGAGGGATTGGGGAGGAGAAGGGGACGATAGAGGAAGAAATGGCTGGATGGCATCACCGACTCGATGGACATGAGTTTGAGTGAACTCTGGGAGATGGCGATGGACAGGGAGGCCTGGCGTGCTCTGATTCATGGGGTCGCAAAGAGTCAGACACGACTGAGCAACTGAACTGAACTGAACTGAGAAGCTACATAATGGACAGCATGACTTAAATTTGTCTGGTAGTCATGAGTCAGACACTTCATACATCACACATGCACTCCAACAGTACAGTCTGTAATACAGAGGGAAATTCTAGATGATCCCTAACAACCTCTCCCAGCCTGAGAGATCTACATTTGGCCTCAAGTGTTAGCTATTTGAAAATAAATCAAGGATTCTGTGGCCACTGGAATTTGGAATAAAAATCAAAGCACATTTGAGGAAGCAATGTTTTTCATTTAGGCAAGGAAGATTATAACGTTTGTAAAAACATAGATTGCATGGGTCTCTTTTAAAAAAAAAAAATGTCATTTGCTCAAGATATACAGTCAGGAGACAAGGAAAAAGAATGAACAAGTGTTGAAAGTCCATTTATTCAGACTATACTTCAGATAAATGGGTCCTGTCAGATAGCAAATAAAAGCATCTTGCAAAGAGGTGTAGGATATTGGAATAAAGTCGCAGGACACTATTTCATACTAGCCTCCTGGATATCACAGTCGTATTCTGCTATTAGGGAAGACAATATACATTTTCTTAGTTATGTGTTCTTTTCTTTGTGAAAGCCTTATTAACCAAACTGATCTATCCAAGCACACGACTCAGTGAAGGAAGACAGGAACAGTCAGCCAGAGCCAGCAGGACCAGCTAAAAGATAGTCCCTTCCATCAGGCCGAAGAATTGTATAACTGTGTGTCCCTGACTCTCCCTTGGTCGCTCTGAACTCAAATGTGAGAGCTTGAAACCTTTATGGTTCAAGGGATTGGATGCTGAGGGAATTAGAGGCTAAATTACATTGACTGCATCCCAGTTCCATCCACAGGCACATGCTAATCAATGTGTATAAGGCTGGATGCTCAGCTCAAAGATTTCATTCTGCCTCACCTACCACTTAGAGAGGCCATATGATTTCTAGCCATTATATTATTTTCATGCTTCTGGGAATCATTTTAGCTATTTATCCTTTCTACTCTGGCACATTAAATTATGTTCTTTGGCTCTCCACTTCCTCTTCAAACTTCCTATGTTTTCTCAAGTCCTGAAACATTGCTCCCTTCTCCAGTTAAAGAAAGGGGTTGGACTCCTAAACCCCATTTCCACATCAAGGACAGACACTCATCATTCATCAGTCTTTTTCATTTCATTTGTTGAAGTCTTCCAACATTTCAACTATTAACAAAAGTTTAAATCTCTTCATTGAAGTCCTAAGATAATGAATCTTATCAATACATGAATTTCTTCTGATGAAGAGCCAATTTTAGAGCAAGTTGTTCACACACAAAGCAGTAAGGCACAAAGCCAGCCCTGAGAACATGCTCTATGGATTCCGTCTGGGGGAAAGACGCAGAAGAGGATCAGCTCTAAATACACCAATGATTTCCATAATAGGATCACAGTGGGAGTGAGAGGGTCAGTGGTGACCTGGAGCTAACAAAGGCCAATGACCACCCACCACCACACCTCCATAATCTTTTCTCTCTTTCTTGTCTTTTTTCTTGTCTCTTCTGTTTGTCCTTGAGACCCAACAGAGTTCTCCAAAAGCCTAACAACCTCTGCTAACCTCAGACATGGTTCTGTTTCCAAAGCCTTATCAAGTCAATTCTAATTTCAAGCCCCTATTTCCTGATGAGAAATCACTGTTGAAATTTCACAAAGTGTAAATGAACTTTTAGAATATCTTTCATTTTATTGACAGTTGGAATGACAGAAAGCAGAAGCAGTAAGATGTAGCCAATGATGTCTTGGCGGGAGGATAATCCTAGCTCAGGCTGGAGTTGAAGCTGAAGATGAAGCTGTCCCTTTGTATTTTTTCTGTGTCAAAAATGGTTCTGAAACCTAAGCTGTAAGAAAATAAATAAAACTAGGCCCTATGATTTGGGGCCAAATAGAAGCAACCACTTTGGAAAAAGGGGGAAAGACCAAAAATGTTTAGAATCAAGGAGAAACCTGAATGTCTACCAATAGAGAAAGTGATTTTTAAAATGTTGGCTCATCTGTACAATGGATACAACCACTGCAAATCATATGATCTGGAATTCTGCTTCCAGCCAACACAGAAAAAAGACCAAATTACTCTTCATCTGCAACAACCAAAAAAGAAAAAATTCCCCAGACAAATTACATAAAACAACAGTGTCCAGGACACGGTACACCAGGCAACAGATGACAGCTATCCCTGAGAGATGGGAAACAAATGAGGGGAGCCCGAACATTGCCCCCAGATTCTCACCCTGAGAGGGTATCCAGTCTATGGCACAGGGAGGGGAAACTGAATGAGAACCCCGTGACTCTCCTGAATCAAGGACACAGAGCTGAGATTGGAGGAGCTAGAGCCCACAGGACAGAAGTACACAAAGAGAGAACCCTGGAGATCTGCAGCGAATGCCCTCAAATACTCAGCAGAATGAGTCCCAGGTAAGTGTAAATTGCAGGCCATGGAAAGATCCACCCAGAAGGATTAGAGGAAACAGTATCTAGTTCATTGCTTGATCATACATTCCTTAATTCTTTAATAATTTCATACATTTCATTTTTTAAATTCTCATCACTAGCTCCCATCACTAAATAAAAAATTGCTTCATATAAATATTTAAGAAACAATTGCATCTGATGGAGTTAAATAGTAAGGACAAAAATAAATGTCACCCTTCTATAGCACCAGGAAACAGTTACTAATAAACCTAATTTGTTTCTGATATCAATCATAAAATTTTCTTAAAATTACTTTTTAGAGGAAGGTGGGGGGGTGGTTCAGGGTGGGGAACACATACACCCGTGGCAGATTCATGTTGATGTATGACAGAACCAATAAAATATTGTAAAGTAATTAGCCTCCAATTAAAATAAATAAATTTAAATTTTAAAAAAGAGATATTCAATTTAAAAAACTACTTTTTATCTCTTACCTTTAATTCATTTATGCATAATTTTGAGTTGAGATAAATTCAAACCATGCAGACACTTGTAGAAATGTGGCTTTGTATGATTTAAAGTTTTTATACTTAAATCAACCTCAAAACTCAGTTTTACTCATGATAATGATTGAGTTCATTACACTATATATTGTGACATCATTAAATTATTAAATACTTTCCATATTTCCTCTCATGCTTCATCTTCTTAGATTGAGGATCTATAATTCTTTGGACTCTGCCAGTTATTCTTCCAATCATCTTTGCTGTTGTATTTCTCTGGGCATTATTTTTTACTTTAAAGAACAACCATCATTAATGGCTTCTGAGAAGTATTAGACATGATGTCCACATTGACAGTTTCTCATGCTGTGAACCTTGCCTTCCCAAGGTAGGAAAACTTTTTAACCTACTTCCCAGACTCCATTGCTTTAAATTGGGAGGTGAAGCACATGAAGAGGAGTCTAGACAAGGACATTACTTTCCTTGCTGGGAGACAGCAGAGGTTGCATTGTTCTCAGGTTGGCAGCAACAGCATCATCTTCATTGCTTCAGGAGCAGTAACTTCCTGGTTGGGCCAGCCTGGCTGCATGTTCTGTGGCTGGTGGCACTGGAGGCCACTTCCAGTCCAAAAGATTCACCACCATCAAGTGGTCCTGTGACTGGCACAGAGACAGCCACCTCCTTACTAGGCCAGTTGAATGGGTGGCTCTGGTCTTTGCTCTTAGAAGTCAGGCCCAGAGTCTGTTTCTCTAGACTGACTAATGATTCTTCTAGTCATCTAATACTGCTTCCAAAATCCCTATCTGCTTAGACTAAGTAAAGCTGATTACTCTTTCTTTCTTCTTATGTATCACACTGACATTTCACAGTGTTTACTCTGAAGCCCACCTTGGCTTTCATTTCAATATACTTTAAGCTGGGTATTAGTGCTGCCTAACCTTTTCATCGCAGCACATTGATTCGTCTTAACAAAGAATACTAGTGATGTTTTACTATGATTTCTGGATCATTTCTGGCTTGGGAAAACAGTGGAAACAGTGTCAGACTTTATTTTTTGGGCTCCAAAATCACTGCAGATGGTGACTGCAGCCATGAAATTAAAAGACGCTTACTCCTTGGAAGGAAAGTTATGACCAACCTAGATAGCATATTCAAAAGCAGAGACATTACTTTGCCCACAAAGGTCTGTCTAGTCAAGGCTATGGTTTTTCCAGTGGTCATGTATAGATGTGAGAGTTGAACTGTGAAGAAAGCTGAACGCCGAAGAATTGATGCTTTTGAACTGTGGTGTTGGATAAGACTCTTGAGAGTCCCTTGGACTGCAAGGAGATCCAACCAGACCATTCTGAAGGAGATCAATCCTGGTTGTTCTTTGGAAGGAATGATGCTAAAGCTGAAACTCCAGTACTTTGGCCACCTCATGTGAAGAGTTGACTCATTGGAAAAGACTCTGATACTGGGAAGGATTAGGGGCAGGAGGAGAAGGGGACGACAGAGGATGAGATGGCTGGATGGTATCACTGACTCGATGGACGTGAGTTTGAGTGAACTCCGGGAGTTGGTGTTGGACAGGGGGGGCTGGTGTGCTGTGATTCATGGGGTCGCAAAGAGTCGGACACGACTGAGTGACTGAACTGAACTGATCTGAACTGAACTTGCTTGCCAAAACTATGAAAAACAAAAAAGTCTATTTTGATGACCAGCCCAAGATATATCATGGAATGAAAGCACAGTGAATCTCATAAGCTAGATTCCATTAGCATAACCTCCTGAAAGATTTTTTAAAAGCTTTCAATTGTTATGCACATGGGAATGAGACAAACTGAAAACTTTCCAAAGGCTCCTCCTCTTGGAATGTTTTCACAACTTCACTAATTATCTTCACTAGATTTCTTTTTGACTCCAGAGCCAGTTAGAGCCTTAAATACAAAGACCTTTGACTTTCATGTTTCATTAAAGATTATTTTCCTCATTTTGTGGGAGTGGGGAGACAATACAAAGACTAAATTTAGGGCTTACATCAATGCCATTCTTACCATCTCATAGCAAATGAGAGTTCCAGTCACTAGGCTAATCCTTACCCATTCTTTATATCTGGAGTTAAATGTCACTTCCTCAATGAACAATTTCCTCCCCCCTCCACATCTAAATTTTTTTCTCTGTTTTATTGTTTCAAAGAAACCTATAATTTTTTTTTGAAACAGTAAAACAAGTTTTGCTTTGTAGACCTTATCACAATTGCTATGCATTTTTCAGTACACTAAATATCTGCCTTTCCCATTAACCTCTAAGCATCACTGAATATGCTGTGTTCAGAATAGTGCCTGGCACAGAAAAAAGATGTGATAAATAGTTGATAAATGAATGAATCTCAGCCATCAGGCATCTATCTTACTTTGCATTGGACTGTTCCCTCACTGTGAATGCTCTCAGTGACACATCCATTAACTCAAATTCTGATGGAAGAGGATTAGAAGCACAGGAAGCAGTGTCTCAGGAGTGAGGCTGTAGCTCAATAAGAGTGGAGACAAAAAATAAAGATCTTAAAGAGAATTCACACAAAGGCAGGTGCTATCATGGAAAACTGAAGAGAATATATTTGTATGCAGAGTAGACACAGAAACAATGTTAGACTGATCATCTCCTAAATTGAATGGGCTGAGGTGAGAGATTGTAGTGAGCTGAACCCTGAGAGAAAGGGGAAATTTTTGATTATGGATAATAAAATTTGCTTATTCTCCTATTAATGTATGGTAAGGAATTTAGCCTTGACCAAAGACAGGCCTTTGTCCCAGCTCCTGGAAGGGAATCTCTAAATCTTTGGATGCTCCAGAATCATAGGAGCATCCTTGTTAAAGACAGTGGACCCCTTATATCACATTTGACAGTTGCTGTTAACAAGATGACTCAGCTTGAGGCTGGCCTCACCTGATAGTATTAGCATCGGGGGCTGGTATGCCAGAAAGACCAACCATATCAATTGTGGTGGGGACTTCGGGTTACACGATATTGATCAAACCTAAGACTAAATTCAACCTCGTGGGCAATTAATCAATTGTGTCTACATAATGAGATCTCAAGAAAAACTCTGGACACCAAAGCACAGGTGTGCTTCCTGGGCTGACATTACTCTGTGAGTATTGTCACACATTGATGCTGAGAAGATAAGCCATCACTGAGGAAAATGGGAGCTTCAAGTTTGGAATCTTCCCAGAATATTCTAGGCATCTCTTACATTGGCTGATTTTAATGTATTCTTTTCCTATAATAAAAATAGTTATGAGTATAATAGCTTTCAAAGAGTTCTTCGAGTCTTTCTAGCATATAACAAAACCTAAGGGTGGTTTCTGAAAACCCCTAAATTTGAAGTTGTCAGAAGTAAGGACATTGTTGTGTAGACTCTTCCCTTTAACTTTGTTCAGTTAAGTTCAGTCGCTCAGTCGTGCCCGACTCTTTGTGACCCCATGAATCTCAGCATGCCAGGCCTCCCTGTCCATCACCAACTCCCGGACTTCAATCAGACTCACGTCCTTTGAGTCAGTGATGCCATCCAGCCATCTCATCCTCTGTCGTCCCCTTCTTCTCCTGCCCCCAATCCTTCCCAGCATCAGAGTCTTTTCCAATGAGTCAACTCTTCGCATGAGGTGGCCAAAGTACTAGAGTTTCAGCTTTAGCATCATTCCTTCCAAAGAAATCCCAGGGCTGATCTCCTTCAGAATGGACTGGTTGGATCTCCTTGCAGTCCAAGGGATTCTCAAGAGTATTCTCCAACAACCCAGTTCAAAAGCATCAATTTTTAGGTGCTCAGCCTTCTTCACAGTCCAACTCTCACATCCATACATAACCACAGGAAAAACCATAGCCTTGACTAGACGGACCTTTGTTGGCAAAGTAATGTCTCTGATTTTGAATATGCTATCTAGGTTGGTCATAACTTTCCTTCCAAGGAGTAAGCGTCTTTTAATTTCATGGCTGCAGTCACCATCTGCAGTGATTTTGGAGCTCAAAAAAATAAAGTCTGACACTGTTTCCACTGTTAACTTTGTAGTTGGCTCCTAATCCTTGAAACTGGGGTCCTAAGTTTTGGATAGACTTGGCAGTCTGGAAGACTATGCCCTTAACCTCATAGTTTGACCAATTCTGGTAGGTACATTTTGTATTGAGCAAGTCCATGTAGATAAAAAAATTTTATCAGTGCAAACTAATCAGTTTTATGAAGAGAGCGAAAAAAAAAGTTAAAAATAGACAACATGGGCAAAACAACTGGAAAGGGAACAAAATATCTAAATTTGGATGCTATGTGCATTATTTGGAACATGTGTATATGAGACAATCACTTTTAAATGTTTTCAGCACATAAGCTGGCAATATGTAATAATGATATTTGTTAAGTGCTTACTGTTGAACAGTTTCTGTTCTGAGTATTGTACATTATTAACTTACTTAATTCTTATAACAACTCCAGTTATTTGCCCACTTATAGAAACCAGGCACGAGGAGTTTAAATAATGTGCGCTGTGTTACACACTCCCAGGATTTGAATTCAAATCATCTGACTCCATGGTTAATGCGCTTATCCAGTTTCTTATATTGTATCTCAGAAGGTAATCACTTATATTTTCTCTGTATCATAAAAAGGTGTTATTAATAGTAACCTGGTTATCTTAATACCCAATCCCAATCATCTCAGTGACAAAGAACCATTTGTATATAGGCAGATGTGTACTTTATTTCATTCTGTCATCCTTCTCACATTAGGTAGGAAGTCCTCACGTCCTGTATTGGAGGAGGAAGAGCACAAATAACATAGAAGAAAAAATAAATAAATATAAATATATAAATAAAAAGTAACTAAAATTAAAAAATAAATTCTTTGCTTTCAAGCTTCAAAATAAAATTTAGACACTTTCTCTAGAATCAGTAAAAGAAAAAGTGTTTGAGCTTGGGTTATAATCTTTGAGTTTAAAAAAAAAACCTATGCCTTACCGAAAGATCTCTGAGAATATGGGTTGACACAAACTCTAGATTTAATACAAATTTCGAGGTCTGTGGGAATTCCTAGGGGTGATGGAAACGAAAGCAGCACAGGTAAGACATTGAAGAAGACCTCCGTGCCCAACCTTCATACCCCTTCCCACCAGTGGAGCCCAAACAGGTGTGTAGGAATCTGAGACTAGGAGACTTACCCAATCCCTATCAGAAAGACAATAGACTTGCAAGTTTCCACCAGGGCAGAGATAGCTGTGCTGTAGTCAGAGTGGGCCCAGAGAGCCCAAGACAGCCCCATTCTATCCATTCTGTATAAGTGATGTTAGAGCAGCTGAGTTGTCACAGACACACCAAAAAACATGGAAATGTATTGAGAGAGCTTTAGTGAATCTGGACAGATTTCAATTTCAAGGGACACAGAACATGTACATCAACAACTAGAAACCCAGAGGGACTCAGACATCTAGAGACACAGAAACAGGAACGTGGCAGGCCAGACCCAAAGCACTGCATCCCAGCAGGTGCCAACAGGGGCCAGGTGCCCCCAACCAGCATCAGGACACACTAAGGCCTCTAGAGCTCAGACGTCAACCCAAGGATGGAGCGAGGGAAACCCGAACGGTCAGAGGAAATCCTGAATTGACTTTAAAAATTATGGTTTAACTAAGAAAACCCTATATTTGCTTAAAATAAGTTTTCTGATACCAGATGAAATGGTTACTGGAGTTAGAAATTAAGTTGTTACAGACAATAAAGCTGTTGTGGTGTGTACATCTGAGTAAACTCCGAAATGTTTACCTGCTAGGTTTCTAGTCTCCAGATCAGCCGTGTTCAACGTCTTCCTGCTCCTACAAAAATGACAAATCACTTTCACACGTATCACATGCCCCCTCAGGCCAGCCAAGGGTATGTGCTATTTCAAAAATTAGGAAACCAAAACATCCAGTTGAAAACCACTACCTGGATAATTATAGTATGAAATTTGGGGTAACCCTGAAAGATGGGAATTTTGTTACTAGAGGCACCAGAGGAACACATAGTCTCTGTTAGGAGACCCTGCCGACCCTGTGTCAGAATGAAAGCTGGGACGGGCAAACAGTACTTTCAAACAGGCACGTACCCAAGCATCGAGACACAGTAAACACATAAGATAATTCATCTGGACACTTTTATATGCAGCATGTATAGGATTTAAAATAACATTCCCATGTTAAACTGAAAACATTACCATGTAAATGCTTCAACTAAGCTGCATAAAAGAGTAAATACCAGCCTTGCAAATTGGCCTCCCTTAAGGGCACTCAAAGGCATAGGACTGCATGCTGTTCTCTAAAGAAATGTCCTCCTCTCTATCAATCTCTTCTATTTTGACAGCAAACCCATTGACCAGCATATGTTTCAGAATTTCTGAACAATTGACATTCAAGGCCTAACAGACATTTGTTCTTTACCTTCCTAGAAACCTCATAGGAGTCACTGTTGCCAATAAAATATACCATAAATCTAACCCCAAAGCGCCATCGCTTCAGGAGGAGAATGGACACCCCCATTCTCCACACTGTTTGTGTATATCTGTGTCAGTTCTCTCCCTGAATCGGCCACGCCAGCGGGAGGTCATCAGTCAGCAGGTGACAGCAAGCACACGTTCAGAATGGCTTAAGAGAAAATGGAGTCTTTTTTTATTCCCTATTGTCACCTCCTAAAATGTAAGTTGCTTGTTGATCTCATCACATTGAGTCATGTTTGTGTGAAGTGTTGAAAAGACACAGCCTGCACATATTCTTGAAGTCTTGAAATAATGGCTCAGTGAACAGATGTATGCTTTCACTCAGTAGCTCTTTGTGGAAATGAATTTTTAGGAGCCTCAAATATCCACGATTTGACCCTGATGAAAAGTCAAGTTAAAACTAAATGCTATTATTTTGGAGAGAAATTTTAAGTAATTGATACAAGGACTTTTGAGACTGAAAAACACTGGGTTAATAATGAGCCTTTGTTTGGTGAAACAAATTAAGAGTACAAGACAGAAATTAAAAGCACAGGCTCTATTGTAAACCAATCATCCATCAATTAAAAATAAATAAATAAATATTTAAAAAAAAAAAAATCACAGGCTCCAGGTACAGACTGCCTACATGCAGATCCTTCAGATTTTAGCTCCGTGACTTAAAATTATTTCATTTCTCCACTCTTCAGTCTTTTTGAAAATTTGCGATAGTTAATTACATGCACCTCATAGAGAGGCCAGTGCCTGACACATGATAATTGTTCAATTAATGTTTGTTTTAACTCCATGTAGGTAGTTAAGAGAAGCAGTGAATGCATAATTACATGCCATGGAAAAGACTCTGATGCTGGGAGGGATTGGGGGCAAGAGGAGAAGGGGACAACAGAGGATGAGATGGCTGGATGGCATCACTGACTCGATGGACGTGAGTCTGAGTGAACTCCGGGAGTTGGTGATGGACAGGGAGGCCTGGCGTGCTGCGATTCATGGGGTCGCAAAGAGTCGGACATGACTGAGCAACTGATCTGATCTGATCTGACTATAAAAATAAGCTAAATCATGTTTCCTATCTTATAACTATATAAAGTTTCTGCTTATCTCTGTTAACTAAAAAGAGCAAGGACTTTTCTTATAATAATGAAAATACTAGCCTATTGGTTCCAAGAACTGTTAAGTAGGAATGCTTGTTACAGAAACTTCACTTGTTGGATATTTGTTAATGAACACTAATTACTGTGCTTATAAGCTGTGCCTACCGTGAGGCCTGCTCTGACTCACCAACCTTTTGATTAGTAAACAGCTAAATGGCTTCCCTGGTGGCTCAGATGGTAAAGAATCTGCAGGAGCCCTGGGTTCAATCTCTGGGTGGAGAAGATTCCCCGGAGAAGAGAATGGCTAACCTCTTCAGTATTCTTGCCTGGAGAATTCCATGGACAGAGGAGCCTAGTGAGCTATACAGTCCATGGGGTTGTAAAGAGTCAGACACTTTTAGTTAATTGAGAGACTAACAGTCACTCAAATGTAGCACTGCCCATTTAGGTCTAATTTATTCAATCAATATAAAAGTCTAGATTCTCCTAGACTGAGAGGAAAGGCATTCTTCATTGTGAAAATGAATTTTTTAAAAATGAAATGATTCTAACATTTACTTTACATAGCAATGCAATATCTCTAATTGAAAACAATATCTTCTGTCTGATGACATAGCATTCAACTGTCTTTCAGATTTGTTCAGTGTTTTCTCAATTTTGAAAGCATTTGAAAATCCATTAGGGGACAGGATATCCTTCTTCATTTTCAACATTTACATCAAGGATATTTTTCAGATGTCTTTCATATTTATCATATCTTCAACAGGTAACTCTTATAGGACTCATAAAACAAGCTCAAGCTGACCCTATCCTGTTTCTAACCAGACACTGAGGTGTTTTTCAGAAAAAAACAAAAAGGCAAGCATTGCAGCTAAGGCATATGCAAAAGAGAAAATTTTGACTTCAAATAACACCAGGTACAGAATGTCCCCCTCCTAACCTCCTCGCAAGGGACCAAGGGACTGGGACGTGACAAGCAGAAGATACTGACTTTTCCTTTACCCATCTCTGTATTACTTGATCATGACAGTCAGCATGAACAATTTTTTTTATTTAGAGATATAGGTTTTTAAGAAAAGTTATAATGACAATGCCCAAGTAAAGAGCTAAGGAATGCTTTGAAATCCCTGAAAGCTTCTAACTGAAGACAAGTTCTAGTGGTGGAAAAAACATATACTTTGGATTCTGAGCTTTGCTACCATAGGGAGGTAGGGAGAGAGAGTAAGAGAGAGAAAGAGATAGAAAGTTTATATGAGCTTTCCCATTAATTTAATCCCTACTAATTTAATTCATAGGAAATAACCATAAACATGCATATATAATTCTATAGAAGTACAGTATTTCATTGTAATACTTTTTATTATGTCAAAATTGAGAGAAATATAAATGTCTACCAGTAGTAAAATAGTTAGATAAATCATGACAATGTCTATACAAATGTAGCCATTATAACTATACTAATGATCTAGAAATACTCTTGCTGTTAAGGGAAAAAAATAAATAAAACTGAATATACCACATTGTTACAATTTTGTAAACATACATATATAAAACTAAAATGCTAAGCTGTTAACAAAGCTTCTCTGCATAATTGATTTAAAAGGTGATCTTTATTATCTTCTTCACATTTTGTTTTCCCATTATATGTGATTAATGTCCATCCCTTTGAAATTAGAATTTTTCAAAATAGAATTTTTTCCTATAAATATTGTAAAGAAATCCCAGGAGAGGGAGAGAGGCACATGGCAGAGAAATCAGTGGGCAAATACATGAAAACCCACACTTCCCTTCCTCCCCGTGATGCTGAATTTAAAACTGCCATGCAAGGGATATTTTATCAGGGGCATGAGACAGCATACAGGATAGTATAGAATATTTATACATAGTGACTGAAATGATCCAGCCAAGAGATAGACACTGATAATGCAGAGAACAGAACCTAGCATTACGAATAATTTTCCTTATTTTCTGCCTGATTTTCCTTATTCTCACCGCCATCTGCAAGGCCATGAAAAATTCCATGTTCAGGAAACATTTTCTAAACACTTCATAATGATTATCTAATCCTTTTTTAAAAAATGAAGAAATGAGGGGGTGGTTAGAACAAGGGCTCCTGGCCATAATGAGCTTAGATAACACTTCTGGGAAGGCTTCTGTGGAAGAGATCTTCTCATATGACTATCTACTTATCATACCACATTTAAGCTATGTGAGCTATTTAAGCCTCTCATTTATAGTATTACCAAACCAAACTTGGGTCCACTCACCCAATGCATAATGAAGCCGATCTACTGACACCAGGTTGCGGTGAAGGAAAGTACAGTGTTTATCATAAGGCAGCAAGCCAGGAGAAAGTGTAGTTGATGCTCAAAAGACCCGAATTTCCCAAAGGCTTTTAGAAGCGTTTTTAAAGACAGTGTGAGGGACAGGGTCTCAGGGTGGTTGATCAGCTCGTGCACAATTCTTCTGATTCGTTGGTGGTGAGGTAACAAGGTGATGATTTGGGAATCTTTATCATCAACCTTCTGGTTCCAATCCATCTGGGTTCTACTTGCTTGTAGTTAGCACGTGGTTAACTTTTTCCACCTTATTATTCTGTGTAACTAGAAATCAACAAATGGATGCTATTCAGTGAACTTCCAAGAAGAGGCTAAATTAATTGGTCTCATCAGCTCACAATGACAGTCAGGAATCTGTGTCCTTGTGTTCTCAGAACACACAGCAAGGATGGCAGAAGAAGAAAGAAAAACAAAAACCCAGGAGTCTGCCAAAAACACCCCAGGCTGCAGAAGCCTGGGTATATACACACACACTCAGAAAGACACTGGGAAACAGGAATTGTGAGTGATCCTCTGGGGTCCCGGGAGGAAATTGCTGAATGTTTTTGGTAAAACATTCCCACCCACCCCTGGGCTCAGAGAATAGAAAAATGGTATCCAGAAGCATTCCCCTCCCTGAATCTAGTACCTGAGGTATTTGAGCGGCAGATAAAAATAGCATTTGCTCAAAACAAAGCAAATAATTTTTAACTAGCTTGCTGCCTGAACTTTGTCTCCTATAGATCTCAGACACCAGGCCAACTCCTCTACCTGTACACACTGATACCTGTCTCAGATGGAACGTGTCTGACTTCTTCCCCCCTCTTCCCACTTTAGGCTAAGGAGGCCATAGGCGGGCCAGGACCAGGATCGAAGACAGCTGTTCCCACAGATGGTTTTACCACAATGCCCCAGGCCCCTAACACCCACCCACAGGCTCTGACCGCCTATGCTGATCCGCCCTGCCGAGTGCAGCCAGACCAGCCTTCCACTGTCTCTCTCCCACAGAGAACCTTCTCAGATTCCTCTTGAGACAATGCTTTCCATGAAAAGACAGCATGCTTCACTTCACAGTCTTGTTCAGGCCATTCCACTTGCCTAGAAGACTCTCTAATCCTCATTTTCAGTACTGAAATC